>NC_143013.1:241588743-241851243 GCF_055824585.1 Amblyomma mixtum
TGTGGATATGACTAGCTTCTGCTTAGGAGCCTTTTATCGTTCTAATTATATACGGAAACTATTCAAGACAGGAACAAGTTACTAACGACCAAAGTATGTATTAGTGTATTGAAAACCGGAGGATATGATGCATGAACCAAAACTAGTTAACATGCGGGCAGATGAACCAGCCCAGGGAGCTCCATATTCAACTTCCCTTCGTAGCAGATGGCTGTTAACTTAAAGACTGGTTCCGAGAGGTTGCTGGGAAGAGCGAGCTGGGTCGTACAAGTCCCACCGGTGGGAGCACCTGCCACTGCAGACCAGTGTCGCACCGGTTAATCGCTGCACTACTGCGCCAGGAGTAGAATGAGGACTCCCTGGGATCTTATGTTAAGTAGAGTATGACGAAACCTGTATACATGGGAGTTAGTGGATTAGCTATCGAGTTATACTCTTAAAGTGAAGCTTAAGTGCTCCCTCCAATTTTAAGTCACCGTGACTGGCTCAAACCTTAACAAAAGTGGAATGTGGTCGGAAGAGCTGCTATTGTGCAGTGGGCTCCAGTGGACGATAATGACCAACAGTGACACCTACAGCCAGAAAAACCAGCATCGTGTAACCGCATTTCAGTGTGGTAAAAAATGGCGAATGGCCAATGATATTCAAGAATCTCACTCTGTAGTAAAGACATAGATAGCGTACAAGTGGACACGAAAAAAAAAACTACTGTGTAACTCTTGATTAACGAAGCTAAAAATTATGGCTACAACGCTATAGTTGTCGAAACACTATCCCTTCAAAAACTTTCACCTGTCTCAGATCATTTTCATTGGCGATTTCAAATCTTAGTGAGCTAAACACAAAACTGAGTGCGAGACAAAACTTCATGTTTAAGCAGCTTGGTTACACAGCCATGACCACCGCAAAGTAAATAAAAAAAAAACATTACACTACGACAATACATCTGACGGGATAATTTTGCGGAAGCATGTATTTACCTTCCATTAACCGTTATTTTGAGACTTTGGTCTATTGAGCTCTTTTACTCAAAGATGACGCTTCACATACGCGACAGGATTCTGGATGGCAAAGATGGGCGTAAGTAGGCCTAGTTTGTCAGCGGGTTGGGTTGGTGGATAGGCAGCCCCTAGACAGGGTGTTGGGGCGGGAAGGTTGTGGGAGGGTGGTGCTTCTCGAGGGTAGCTCGCTTTCCCACTGCGTCCTAGAATTCAGTTTCACCGTCGCTTTTTTGCTCCACTGCTACGTGGGATTTTAGTGGGTGGAAGCCTTGTGGAGGGTGTGGGTAGGTGGGTCGCGCTTTTGGAGGGTAGTTTCGGTTGGATGGGTGGGTGGTTGGTGTATGGCGCTTCTGCTGGGTATGAATGGGTGAGTTCGAGGGTATATCAAAGGTAGCTGTCGTGGGCGGGAGGAAGCGTACGGAGGACGGTGGTGATGTCACTTGTCGGGAAGTACTCTAGGAGGGTGGGCTCCTCGTTTGAACTCGAGGCTTTGTTTCAACAAACGCTGCACTGTTGGGGAATGGAGGCTATAGTATGGGTGGTTTTGCAGCAAAATGGGCATTCATGATGGGTTCAAAAGCGCGACAAGACGGAGACGAAAGGAAAAGAACACACACGACAAGCGACAAGCAAAATAGGCGTTTTTAATTTGTTCAGAGCGTTTAAACTGCGTTAGCATTAGAATCCTTACTGTGAAAACACACCGGTTTTGGCTATATAAAGTTTTTAGACTGAAGAGCCACCTGCCACCTGTCACAGTTGGAAGGTGGCAAAGTGAAGAGAGAAATAATCATCCTCTCCACTTGTAAGAGAGGGATTTTGTGGTAGAGCGTCCGCCTAGCATTCGGCAGGTAAGCGGTTCGATCCCCAGTACCGCCGGGTGCCCACGTATTTTCTATCGGACACAAGTTTTCGCACGGCTCGATGCTCTTCTTTCCTGGGGTAAAATACATTCGAAAAGGCTGCAGCGTCCCTATGCGCCGCACCGCAGAGGCGCTGAGACCAGCGCTCATAGCCACCGCCTTGGAGCTGGCTGTGAAGAAGCCGAAAATAAAGATGAGCAGCGCGCGCTGTGTGCGCAAGCACGGCACGGGCAGTTCTGTTCCCATGCCTGCCGCGCAAATTCTTTTCCTGGCGCTCCGCTGCGTCCACATGATTCCCGGCAGGAGGATTTGTAAAAAGCCATTAAACAGAAGCGGTGGCCCGATAGTAAAGTGCCCTCCTCGCACTCGCAGGATCTGTTCTCCAGAGCTGCCAGTACCTATGTGCATACACCTCGTCTTCCATAACCATGAGGCAATCCGAGATGTCAGATTCATATCCTGCCACTCTGCCGGTCATAAAGCCCTCTTCGTCGTATAAAAAAGAACACCCAATGGAATCATCGGGAGTATGGGTTCCGGTCTTCAGAGATTTAAATAATCAGCTGCAATTAGAATTTATTCTCTTTGCTGCCTCATGGCAGTCCTCAGCAAGTTCACATGAGGGACGCATCTGATTAGGCAGCTGTATAGCCGAAAAAGAGTGGTAGAATTTCGGGAATTCGGCGAAGTCCGTTCAGAAGCTTCGCAGCTACACAGATCGCTACCTAGTGAATAAAGCTTCTAAAGCTCTCCCATTGCATATGCGGAATGAATTAAGCGACCATTAAATTTTTTGTAGTTCCTCCGAACAAGCAAAGAATATAAGATGCTTCATCGGGACCATAGATTAGTACTTACCGTTATGGAAGGGCAGTACGACTGCATATCGTAGAACCTTGCCTTCAAGACAGGTTTGCTATTTCCTTGCGGCCGAGAGCTGCAGATAAGAAAAGTAGCAACAGTCGCGCAAAGTATGCTTCCAATTGCAGCGGCAACTGTGGCCATACACATAGCTTTATAATTTTCACAGATGCTTTCTTGTGATGCTGACTTAGCATTCCAAGCAGGGATTGTCGTGCTCGCCGATGCGAGTTCTCGGATGGCGTGCGAACGTGGCGCGGCATGCGCGTGCCTTGCGAGACTAAGGCTAAATGGGCACCCGCCACGCAGGCGCCACGATGCAGGCGCACAGGACACCACCCGAGCAATGTTGGCAGTGCTACCTCTCCAAGAGGCAAACGCGGCTTCATTGATTAAGAACAGGTCATGATATCTCGTATGCCGTTATCTCCCTTCACACTTCTTCATGTTTGTATCATCTCAAAGAATCGCAGAATACTCTGTCTTCATTCTAGGCAAGTGCACGTAAAGTGCATATCAAGCCGGTCATATTTAAGATATACATATGGGTTTAGTATTCTATGCAGAAATACTCACAATAACATGTTTGTACCTAGCTCTCGTTTATTATTGCCTTCCATTATCTTAGGCCGTTGTTTACCACTAATAGAAAGTAAATGGCGAGAAAAAAATTAGTGCCCCTATAAGATATCTTTCTCGCCACCCACAGCCAACATAAAGGTTCCTCGGTAATTAAAGGTTTTCTGCGGCGTTTGCCTGTCGCTGTCAGATGCATAAAAGGATCACTTGCGGATCGACATTTCACTCATTACTTTCATGTAAAAAAACAAAACTTTTCAGTGTACTTTGCATTTCATGTTTTTTTGTGCTTACTTCCTAGTTGTTGTTAGTGGCCTTAAACAATAGGTGGTACATACTAAGTGTGGACGATTTACCATGACACAGGCGGCTATTACTGCTACTCATTGGCCATGGGTTTCGTCTACATCTTCATTATGTGTCTTCTTGCTTCTTATTGGTCGGTCTAGCCCACCTAACTCGAGCTGGCTACGCTGGCCTCGCTAACATAACGGAATATATATGTCTTCGGAACCTATTTACATATCATTTATCCTCTTGAGCTTCCGACGCAGCCGTGGCAACAGAAAGCATGTAATGTCTTTTAGCTAGCCCAGACTGCTGTAAATAGGCTTTGATTCTGCATTTCCGGGAAATTGTTAAATGTGTCGTACGCGACAGCTTCTTGTGAGTACAGTAGCAGCGTCGTTATTTTTTGCCCAGTTATCACGGCACTTTATTACAGCACTGAATA
This sequence comes from Amblyomma mixtum, assembly GCF_055824585.1. NCBI lineage: Eukaryota > Metazoa > Arthropoda > Arachnida > Ixodida > Ixodidae > Amblyomma > Amblyomma mixtum. The sequence continues at coordinate 241,592,781 of NC_143013.1, forward strand.
AGCCACCGGTTTCTGGTTTCCGGCCAAAGTTTGTCATGGATGCATAGTGGGCAATTAAAAAAATACATGAACACTCCTCCCAATAAGTATGGACCATAAGCTTACCAGATTTTGGGTAGCGCAAAAACATCCCTGTTGTAGTAGAGACCTCATAGACTTAGAGATATCCGCACGGTAAGAACCAAGATTGCTGCGTCAATATCTACACACAGATGTTTGTCAATAATTTCAGCACGAGAATTCGGACAGCAAAAGTTCTTTTACTTTCATATAATCTCACTAGTGCCGCTGTCTATCAGCAATATTTTGTAGATGTAGATGTCATCTGGTTGTATGACTTTACGCTACTGAAATGGGGTTCGGTTAGATATGCATTCCAGCAAATTTTTATCCAGCCATGGAATAAAAAAGTGTCGCATTAGAATGAAAGTCCGTAATACCATGCCATGGAGTGCACCAGCTTGCGAAATAGCTCTCAAGAGTGATGATACCTGAGCGCTACACGACCGCTGGTCTTCAGATGCGTTGCAGGGAAATGATTGTTGGTGTTGACGGCATAAACATCGCACTGCGACCTCCAGTCTGGGCATGACTCCATGGCCCCTGTGGCTGTTCCTCAAGAGCACGGGGCATTTTGAAATGTGCACTTCACGTCTGTTGTATGTCACTCATGACATCAATAGCTGCACCCACTTCACTGTGGCCTGGACAGAGTAGTACAGCCATGGCTGAAATGCACCGCTGCTGGTGGTGATTAGATTGAATTGAAAGGAGCACTGTGATTGATGTTCAGAATTTTAACTTAGCCCAAACAAGAAAATTCATTCAGGGTCTACATCTTTGTGTCAAGCGTGGTTGTTTTATAAAGATCTTCAGCGACTAATGAAAGCGTTGTAGAGCATACCTCCTATTCATCTGTCTTTTAAAATCAAATCATTAAAAATAGAGAAAAATATTGTCTCACAATATACTTACAGAGTTTCGGTGGCGCAGAAAGCCAGAAATACTATTAGAAAGAAGTGGCAGGCCTTCATCTCTGCTAGACTGCTAGCTGCGAAGTCTGATTTCTGCACCGCCTTATCCCCTTTTATAAGGAAGTGTCGCCTACCCTGGCATTTGCAATTTATGAGAAAAAAATATAGTGCACGTTGGCCTCTTCTACATTAATATGTTCTGAGGGGATAGAAGAAGGGCAAGGGCAAAACACGCATGCCCTTTTCTAACGTGCCGCGGCGTTCTTAGAGAATCCGACCATGTTTCCTGGTGTCAGGCTTCAAGCTCATAAAAAAAATGATTCCTTGCGGAAAGGTCGCAGCTGAGGAAGCTTAATACGACACTGTGCAAACGTCAATTTGCTTCGAGTTGAAATTTATACCGCTGAAATCATTGTGCATAAATGCATGACAAAGACAGTTTTGCTCACAATTTTCGTTTTTAATGGCTGCGAAGACAATAGGAGTTAGGATTTCTCAAAAAAACGAATTGACTTACGCCAGACCAGACCTTCCTTGTGTGTAAACACCCTCGTTATTCAACATTCTGCTTATTGGAGCAGGTATTTAAAGTATATAGCTAATGTTATTTTCGATGAAAGCTTCCCGTGCACTTTCGCCTCAGAGAAGTGGGGACATAAACTTAGCACATTTTGCATTGATTCTTCTTTGTTTCAGTTTAAAAACCATAAATGGTTTTTGTTCTTTCGCCAAATATTCTACGGCACCCTAACATAACTGCAAAGTCAGCTAACTGACATTACATCCTTCTCAATAACTTGCCCCACCCTGGTGGCTGAGTAGTTACGGCACTCGGCTGCTGACCCGAAAGACTCAGGTTCGATCCCGGCCACGGCGGTCTAATTTCGATGGAGGCGAAACGCAAGAGGCGCCCGTGTACTGTGCGATGTCAGCGCACGTTAAAGAACCCCAGGTGGTCGAAATTTCCGAAGCCCCCCACTACGGCGTCTCTCATAGCCTTAGTCGCTTTGGGACGTCGAATCCCAGTAAACCAATAAAAAAAAGAAGTTCATCGCTCCTACATGAGAGGAGCGCGTATTCTTTTTGGTGAAACAACGTTTGTGTATAGCTTCGAGTGCGTTTGGTGTTGCCTTCCTTTTTCTTGCGATTTAACGCGATAGCGTAAGAAGCTCGTTCTGCGAAAACCCGGTGTCAACCGGCGTCAGTCGGGAAAAATCCAAGGAGTTCAGAAATCACAATAAAAAATAAAAATATGTGGCATTGCGCCTCGAACTCAAGCTCTGTGCGTGTCAGGCTGGTACGCAATGCATAGGCAACCAAGGTTCAGTTGGTTTCTTGGTTTATTGGGTTTTAACGTTCCAAAGCGTACAAGGCTACGAGGGACGCAGTAGTAAAGGCATCCGGTTAATTTTGACCATCTGGGGTTCTCTACCAAGCATTTACATTGCAAAGTACACGGGTCTCTAGCATTTCGCCTCCATCGAAATGCGACCGCCGCAGCCGCATTACGATAAACTTCAGTGCTACATGACCGTGTGCTCTGCACTGACAGTGCGCGCTAAAGGAACCCAGAAAAAGAACGTAAAAGTACTGTAACGACTGTTCAGTCGTTACAGTACTCAGCTACTGAGTCGCAAGACCAGGATTCAATCTCGACCACGGAGCAGTGTTTTGATAGAGCGAAACACAAAAGGCACGCACGATCTCTGCAATGTCAGCGCGCGTTTCAAAACCCTACTTAAATATGTCGCGTAATGAAAACGCAGTGGTAATCGTCCTGTGAGGTTTTTAGCGGACAGCATTTAAATCCTAATCGGGAAAAAATGTGGCATAGGGTATAAAAATCTCCAATACGCTGGGGGTGTCGCCACACTAGAAATGACGTGACCGCCGCTGAAGGAATCAGTTTTCTTGCATTGCCAGCTCATGTTAATTAGGTGTCCCTGTGTGATATTTTTATTACTTTTTATGCTTAACTTGAGCGTTCGTCTTCTATCTAATATTCTTCGAGTACATTATTCTCCATTGCACCTATGTTTGATAATAATAATAATGTTGTGATGCGACTTTTCTTCTCATCTGAACTTGTGTGCACTCATCACTTTGCAAATTATCATCTGAACTTGTGTGCAGTCATCACTTTGCAAATTTGCTTTTACCTCTCTAACCGTGCAGGAGTATCCGCTTTTCTGCCTTTTTCTTGCAAGCTAAGAATACACCTTCAGTTGGCAGAGTGTGCTTACCTGTGTTATTCGTCCTGTTTATTTCCCTTCTTTGCCTGCGTCTGTCTCAGTTTTGAAGCGCCCGTAAATGCTCCCATTGGTATCCAACCAACTAGGCCGAACAAAGTCTATACTTACTAATAATGTGCTTGCGAACGCGTTGATCTGTCCTCCAATAATACCAGGAAAGAAAAAGGCACAGTATCTGTCCTACGGTACGTGGACATCTCCATCAACCTGTGAGGAAAATGATAAATGAAGGCGTGAACGAAGAACGAAAAATGCACCGTGGTTAAGGCTCTGCAGCAACTTCCTCCCTCTGGATTTGCTAAAGGCGTACTGCATTATATTGCGACTTTCTGCCAGACCGCCGAAATTATATTCAGAAGGTGCGATTATCTAAAGGGTCAGTATTTATATCATGTATTTTTGCGCGAATGGCGTTATTTTGCAGGTTTTCTGCCCGCGCGCCTATCGCCGCCTGCCCAGGCGGGAAGCGTGCGTGACGTCAAACGTCCCGCTGCGGCCTGCTCCCGTCGCACCGTGCTCGCATCGGTTCAGATGTCGCGCCTTGAAGATCAGAGTTGGCCGCATTGAAACGTGAAACAGACCGAAAGTTACAGCCTAGAAAGTGGTAGTGGGAGTAAAGATCATATCATTCAGATATCTAAATGACCTGTGACTACAGACACGGCAAAGACCCCACGGCCTCACCGATCGACTGCGACAATTTGCGACAATTTGGGGGCTGCGACAATTTGGGGGCTGCGACAATTTGGGGGCTTACAGTCTTTGCACGAAAAACACCTCACCGGGCAAGATAATGCGTCTTCTCTCGGTGGGTATATACATGGCAAGCCAAGTGCGGTCCTTGTCGTATCACTGCTTGTTTGCTGCGTCACTTTCTGTCGGCACTTCCTGTGTGCAAACGTCTTTCCCGTTCAAATCCCGTCACGTGACATTGCTATGTCATATACCTCTTGACAGAGTTTCTTACTATTACCTAGAGGGAAAGCTGGCAGCGCTGCACTTCAGCCACCATGGACGCTCAAAGCATCATGGGGCGGTGAGCTACTTGTTGCGGGACAGTCGTAATTTTTCGCGAACACGGAGTGGCACTACTGAGACGTTTAATTCCGAAAGCGCTGTTCATGTATGCGCAGACGACTTTCGCGCGAACGCAGTGTACAAAACCCATAGTAGTGAAAACGCGACGACCCACGACGCCAATAAAAGGTTTTACTTTTCTTAAATGCCATTAAAAACTTCTTATAGTGTTTAAGCAAGAACATTTTTTTTTAAACATATTTACTTTTGAAAATTCACCTGTTAGTTACGAAATATTAGTTTTTGTAGTGTTCATTATTGGGCCAATGGGTGCGGTGCGTTTCCGCAGTCAACGCAAAGAGTCATGGGAAAATCGTGTGCTAGCTACTTCCGGTTCCAAATTGTTCAACAGATTGCATATTTCGCCCTATTCACAGCGTAAGTCGACATCGTTTATGCGATAAATAACTCTTGGTACTAGTCACTGATTGCACTGAAGCATCGAAAGAGAAATTCACCTTCGCCTCATGCGAAGTATGCAAGTTGATTCGCCTTGTAGCCTGCCGCAGTTGCGATTTTAGGGTGACGAAAGGAGCCTGGTACATAACGCACTTTTCGCTCTAATATGGTATGTTGCGCAGCGCAGGGCTAATCACACATGCGATTGAAGTAAGTAACATGGTGACCTTGACTTCATGCAGCGTATTTCCAATGGATCACTGAAAGCAGTAAGTACTCGATAAAATATTTCTGCTCCAGAACACGCGGGCAAGCCATTTCATTTTATTCACGCAGCTCCGTGCAACACAGCGTGGCATATGTAATCTATCGCCTCTACTCTCCTTTGCGGCGTGTTCCTGCGTGTTCTCACATGAAATGCCACCTGCACTGCATCTGGAATAATAAAAATGCGACAAGGCGACTTATCACTGCACCATGCGATGTGCTGAGACGCGCGCAGTGGCATATATGGGTCGTCTGCTAGCACACTGGCGGCTATATGTACACGCTGTCAGGAAAATACCGGCATCGTCTAATCAGCTGCACAGATTGCAATTTATCAAAGCGCGACAAAAAACGGCTGTATAATGACTTATGCGCTAAACATGTCGAAACGCACACGAAGTCATCTTCAGCGCATATGCACAACAGACATGGACTATACGGAGGCCGGCATATATCAACCATGAAAAAATACCCTTACCTCTCTAGATTGTCCATTTCATCGCTCAGGTCATGCAGATACGTAGTAAGGGCTTCTCTTTCGATGCTTCAGTGCAATCAGTGACTAGTACCAAGAGTTATTTATCGCATAAACGATGTCAACTTACGCGGTGAATAGGGCGAAACATGCAATCAGTTGAGCAATTTGGAATCGGAAGTAGCTAGCAGACGATTTTCCCATGACTCTTTGCGTTCACTGCGGAAACGCACCTCACCCATAGAGAGCTAGCCATCCCTTATTTTGGGCGAACTTTGCACTTAAATTCTTTTCTGCTCGTTTGTTGCAATTTACAGACAGGATATTGAATGTTAGGACATTCTTGAATATCGAATAGCGCTTATTTTTGCATTATTTTTTGGCCAAAAGTTGAAGTGCTGCAGTCGGTAGCTCACCGGCCCATGATGCTTTGAGCGCCCATGGTGGCTGAAATGGTCTCGAGGGGTCGCCATGCAGACTCCCATAGACGGGCTGCCAGCTTTCCCTCTATGTAATAGTAAAAAACTCTATGCCTCTTGATTGATGGTAACAACGCGCCTTCTCAAGGATGGGCTTTTCATGCTTATTGCTTAGAGCAGGGTCAGTTATTAGTTTTGGGGTTGACAACATTAACACGTCTAATCACTGGTAGAGGTTTTTTTAAGGCGAAGCGGATATATTTTTAATATATTAGGTGTATATTTCAATCTATTTTTAAATATTGTAATGTATTTAGTGTAGATTTTCATTATATATTTAATGCATTATAAATATGCAAAGCGGGCAAAAGTGTATTTTTGATGTATTTGTACGGACGTTTTGAATATTATTTCTAGTATACATAGAAAGCATTCGTATTGCAGTTCAAGCATAGGGACAAAAATTACGAAAGAAATGTGAAATTATTACAATATTTTCGAAATGCATTTTAGCACATCTTTTTTTTCGCTAAGGGATATACGACACATGCAACGATGGTCCTGCAATTTGCGATACCAATTTCTGCCAGAAAATTTCAGTTTTGTTTATATGCTTCTATTATCATTTGCAATAAGCTCACCTCTTGCTTGTCCAGCATTAATAACGTCCAATATTTAGTCGCGTAATTAAAAACAGAGTGCAAACACGCAAAATGAACGAAAAATGAGCACAACTGACAATTCATGAAGGCAACAAATTTGATATGCGGTGGTTTTTTCCCAGATGCTGCAAGGACATAGAGCGTTGTTCCAATGCTTGCGCAAAGTATCCCTTCAGTTTCTGATTTCGCATCACGGTGAATTATAAGCACAATGCCTCTACACTGTTTTCTTTTTTTTTCCAATTCATAGTTGAGAGCACTATTTAAATATCTAAAAATACATTCATATATATTTCGTGAATATTATATAGGGTGCGCTTTTTCTTATTAATAAAAGCCATTATAGTTCACTAAAATTACATACTTTTCACAGAAAGGAACCTCTGAAGCCTGAAATTTTCAGCCAGAATTAGCACAAATACTATCAGAAAAAGATTTAGTTCTGCCAGGCACATGCCCTCCTATATCATTGTTTGGAGATCTACGGCTCCAGCATGCTCACTTGTTCATGCTCGCTTGTTTATAGTCTTAGACGCATGAGGTGGTTTAGCTCCCATCCGCTGTAAAATATGGTTAACAGATAACAATTCCGGAATGAAAGCTGACTTTCAATTGACACAACCAGATCAGCATACCTAATCAACATCGTTGCTTGATGCCCAAGAGCACACAGTCATCGCCAATACGGCATGCATAGTAGTCGCTATTTTATAAAGGATACGGTGTAATTGAAGCGGGTATCCAATTTTTCCACAAATAGGCGCAGTTTCACGACTTCGTGTGCATTTGACACGCCCAAGGGCAAGGGAAGCTTCCTACAACTGTGAGATCATTCTGGGAGCGGAAGAAAAGAGAGGTTGGATAAAAAAAAAATAAAAAGCCTCAATCCGCTTTCGTATGGCACGAAACGAGGTTGCTAGCTTTTTCTGAAAAACAAGTTGATTAGGGGCTTCAGCACTGGTGCGGCTAGAAGAAAATTAAGTCGGCCGAAACGAAGGCACGATAAACTCGGCTGCCTCTTTCTATAGCCGCGTTTACATGAATACGACCGTGGCGCATCGTATTTCCTAACGCATCAAATACACCACTCTTTACATGTATCATGTCAAGTAAAGCGAAACTGTTGCCTCTCGCCAAATGCACCCGGCGGAAGGGACCAGCTGCTTCCATCTTGAGTGTGGTCTGCTTTGTTATTCGTCTGAGGGGTATTGTGTAGCCGCCCAAAATGAGGAAGAAAAACGCGCCAGTCTCGCCGTTTCGCCGTGGCACGAGTTTCGCCGTTGCTTAGCAACCAACGCAGCTGGCGGCCGCTGCTCGCCGCGCCATATGGCGACACGTCACAGGAGGAGTCGGTGCCGCGGCGTGCCAGTGAAACCGAGTTGCAACGTTGTGCGCATGCGCCATTGGAGGAGGGGGTTGGTGCAGCTGTATATATGCGAGTATAGAAGGCGGCTCGGTGAAGTTGTCGGTAGGTATGGATAGCGAATCATAGAGACTGAAAGATTCCAGGCTTCAACTACAAGGCGAAGAACTGGCAATAAAATGAATGCGTCACCCTTTTCTGCATAACAAATATCCTGCCTTTAATTTGACCGCAATTAGACTCAACGGCGGGATAACAACTAAAGCTGAACATTGGACGTAGCCGGAGAGATACCAAACTAAACGACATGGTGTAATTAAGTTTAACCGTACTCTCGCTACGTATACCCTGGCCTAGCTGAGCTAAGCCACTGGCAGTTTTTCCATTCACCGCGGACGTTGTCTTGCACTTCTCAATCTACCCCTGCCTGGCGGATTAGTAGGAGGCGCTTTCCTGGTGCATTTTACTTGTGCACACGAGCGCGATATGCCAGAAAGTTTATGCAATGCGCTGCTCACGCATTCAAGTAAACGCGGCTCAGCAGCCGCCCTATATGCTGTGCGCTTTTTTGCAGTTCATTTAATGCTTCTACTTGCTAATATTGATAGTTAAATACAGCAGAATTCTAAATTTTTAACCCTTAAGTACCCTCGCGTAACCAAGAACGCGGTCAACTTCGCACCGAGGGTATTTTTCAACCCTGTCCTCTGGGCCAGCAAGCTACGTAAAAAAAAAGGCTTTCTAACGAAACAGCACGCATACACATACATACACATAAAATATAATACCATGCATCTTACAACCAGGAGCCAATCGTAATTGATTGCAAAGTTTGAAGATGCTGTCGGCAGCCCATAGCGCGGTTTAAGAATTAGTTGTCTGTTAAAATTTTCCTGTGTGGAGCGTTCGCGAGCACGCTTAATGCCTGACAAGATACGAAATATGTTTTTAGCTCTAATTCTCGGCGAACTCAGAGAAAAACATTGTCGCCTCAACCTCCGGATTTTGAATGTAAAAACAAGAAACTCACTATTTCTACATTACTAAAATATAACTGGGTCAAAAATATATGCATCATCATCATCATCATCATTTATTTACCCTTAAGGGCCCCAGGGGGCATTACATAAGGGGGGAGGGGGGTCGAACAGTAATCAAGTCACAAAGAACAAAGAACAAAGTTGGAACATAAACTTAGACACATGTAGATACAGCTGTGAACACTTCAAAAGAAAAACAAGCGAGTAAGTAGGTAAACACAACAAAAAGAAAGAAAAAAAAGAAAAAGAAAAGAAAAAGGGCCTTCAACGGGAATCATTTGCAGAATAAATCAATTAACATCTGTTTAAATTTTAGGGAATTAACTTCATTCACAACACTGTCAGGAAGGACATTCCACTCGGCTATGGCAGCTGGCAAGAACGAGGAATTGAACGCATTGGTTGAACCATGAATGCGTTGGATACTACGGCAATTAAACAAACGTCGCGATGATCTTAAAGGGGGCAAAATTAGGCTCTCACGCAGTTGGGGAAAATTATAATAAAGTTTATGAAATAGACAGAGCCTTGCTATCTTACGACGGGATGCCAAGGAAGGTAAACCAACGGAGGATTTGATATTAGTAACACTCGACCAAGAATCATAATTTGATGTTATGAACCGAGCTGCTCGATTTTGAATGGCCTCTAACATATGTGCTAAATACTCTTGATGGGGATTCCAAATGCTCGATGCATATTCAAGTTTAGTGCGGATGAAAGTTTCGTATGCGATTAGTCTAACCTTAGGGGGAGAAAATGTGAGCGATCGTCTGATGAATCCTAGTGATTTAGAAACGCTAGCAGCCAGGGACGTAATGTGCTTCGACCAGTTAAGATTACTTGTTATTTCTATGCCGAGGTATCTGTAGGATTCAACTTCAGATAGCGCGGTCCTGTCTAGCGAGTATGAAAAGTGCAGGTTAGATCGTTTACGGGACACGTGCATAAACTTGCATTTAGTTTCATTCAATTTCATGAGCCAGGTAGAGCACCAACTTTGTATCAAGTTCAGGTCGTCCTGCAGCAATGACTGGTCGTTCGTAGTGCTAACACGGCGGTAAAGAACGCAATCATCTGCGAACAAACGGATGGATGATGAAATGCCAGCAGGAAGGTCATTGATAAAGACAAGAAACAGGAGCGGCCCAAGAACTGAGCCCTGAGGCACTCCGGAGGTAACTTTAGTAACGGTAGAAGGATGGTTGTCGATGACGGTGTATTGCGAACGATTAGTTCGCATACGCATCCGGATAGAAGAGACGATGTTATTAAACCGGGTTTTAGGGTTTATTACAAAAAAATTAACCGTGGTCGAGAACTTGCTGCATATTTACGTTGTGTAGAGTCAGGTGATGAAAAAGAAAATCGAGATGTAGCTTATATTTTTTTTTTAATTCTGAGGTGCACTGAGGCCTGCTTACGTGGAGGAATATGAGGGTCTCCCAGGATTCTTTACAATTTATATTGAGCACCCTGCTCGGAGAATTTGGGCTTATCCAGATTATGTAGTTTAGGGACCTTCTCAACCCTCTCTTTGTACACTCGTCTGATCTTATCTTTAGCATCATACGGTTCACCAGGATCGGGTGTTGGAACGTGTATGTTTAGTCATCTCCACGCTGCTGCCTGCATATTATTTAATGACGGGTCTGGTGGCGCTACTAGCCTACGTTCCAATCTGCAATGCTGAATAATTCCCACATATTTTGCCATGCGTTCACCGCTCCCTTGCTCGAAGGGGTCCTACTAGCCCGTTGGTATAAACTTCGAGCTAAGTCGTGAGCCGCCGCGTTGCCGGCGACAGCGGCATGCGCTGGTGTCCAGATCGACGTAATTTTTCTCGCAATTTGTTGCTGATCGAGAATCTTCAGCCGTGGACAAGTTTCTGAGCGCGCTAAAATTTTGGATGGCTGTTTACTGTCGCTTATGATAAAATTTGCTTCCACGCCGACTTCCACGCCGGCGCTGGCGTGCGCCACTGCAGCGGAGCGTGCCCTTAGGGAGGCAGCCGTAAAGGCATGTTCGCGGCCATCTACTATACCGCGGCTACCACTCGTCCGTGGCGGCCACCCATGGCGTCCACATACGTTACCTGCTCCGAGGGCCTCTCACTACACCGAAGGCTAATGGCCTCCGCTCTCTTCTGATCATATTAGATAGTTTTAGTATTGCAGGCTTTGCGTAATTGCTTGCATAGGGGAATAGCGAGTCCAGAGTGCGCATGCTCAGGACGCTAACGGGGAAATAGCGTTAGCGTACGCACGCAATTTTCAGAATTTAAAGTTGCGGCAGTTGCGGCTTTTCCGCCCTTAGTCTGGTAACATGGCGGCGGCCTTCGAAGCGAGACCCGCCCGCTTAAGCCGATTCAGCAGTCCTTGCGATTCCGGTCGGCACGTTTACCGGCAACCACTTGTGTTTTTGCTTTTCGCTATGACTTACCTTGCTTCGACGACAAAGCTTAAGCTGCAGTGCAACGCAGTTTTTGAGATACACTCTCCATTCTGGAGTGTTCAAGCCTAATGGGACCTCCAGCTGCACTGCTACCGTCTGCAACTGCCCGGAACGCAAACAAACGTCCGGAACGAAACAAAAATAGATTTCGAGCTTTGAGGCAGTGTTTTATGTACTTGAATGATGTATCAATATTATTTATATTAACTTCACAAAAGTTTTTTTTTTTAATATTAGACGCCATGTGATCGAAAATATTCTTGCTCGAAAGGTTTGTAGTTAACATTGCCTGACAAGATGGCGCCAATGTTTTTCGTTTTTATTTCACTTTATTTCAATTCCTGGGTCATTTCGCTGGTGAAAATAAGCGCTGCTGTAATAAATGGCTTAAAAGGCTCTTAAATATTATATTTCGGCAAGTTAGCGGCCATGGCGACCATTTTAGAAGGACCTTTCATCTCCATGTAAAGCAGATCGCGTTTAACGTTCCGAGAACGCTATACTAAAACTGTCTTTAGGGATAGGTTGCTTGCGGCACGCTAACGAATTTCCCTTAAGTCCGCTATCACGCTAACGCTATACTAAAACTCTCTATTATGTATGGGGTGCATATTCTTAGTTAAAAGTGGGATAGTTAGCCACCTCCTGATTTCCTCGTTAATTTCTGCCTTCGGGTTGGGGCCCCTGTCGGGATTGATTCCTACATCAGCTAGGATAGTACTGCCTGTATTTTTGGCGCACAATCTCTCAATCTGAGATTCACGCACCGCTTTCCGCCAGTTCCACCGACGTGTTGTGCATCTTTTCTGCCAACTTGTAATCGAGATATGGCGTAGAGTAGCTAACTCTGCTCAATATAAAAGCTTGTACCAGACTCATTAAATTATTTTCTTTTAATCCCGCCTCTCCCCTAGCACCTCTCTGTAAGTATACAAAATAAATACTTTTCATCACAACCACCACCACACTTTGCTCGCAACCTGCCTGATGAGGTTCAGTGTCTGCATGGCGTGGCTGTCCAGTCACTTTAGAGTCTTGCCGTTGTGGTCGTGAGACTGTAGAACTGGTTGGTTGGTTGGTTGGTTTATGGGGTTTAACGTCCCAAAGCGACTAAGGCTATGAGAGACGCCGTAGTGGAGGGCTCCGGAAATTTCGGTTTGGTTTGGTTTATGGGGTTTAACGTCCCAAAGCGACTAAGGCTATGAGAGACGCCGTAGTGGAGGGCTCCGGAAATTTCGACCACCTGGGGTTCTTTAACGTGCACTGACATCGCACAGTACACGGGCCTTGAATTTCTCCTCCAAAGAAATTCAGCCGCCGCGGCCGGGATCGAACCCGTGTCTTTCGGGCCAGCAGCCGAGCACCATAGCCACTGAGCCACCGCGGCGGCTAGACTGTAGAACTAGTCAGATAATTGTACCTGCTTTTGAGACTTCTGTATCCGCTACCTGAATTCCAATTTCCGATGGCGCCTTACCCGTTAGAAATGCTAAAACACCAGCCGGAATGCAGTACGACCAATGGTTGCTCAAAAGTTTGGTGTTTTCGGTGACACTGCCACCACATTGACGTAAATAGTGATGACATAGCTGGGGTTCCGCATTCTCCTGCTATATATCTGTTGCTCAAGCCTGCGTCGTCGCTTAGGCAGACGCGGTTTTGCGCCGTGCGTCTCTTTTCATCATTCCTCCTCTCTCTTGTGTGCACCTGGCAGCGATGGTGACTAAGCTGTGGTGTGATTTTAGCAGTATCTAAATTTTGCGTCATCCCGTATCGTCATTTCTTAAGCCGGCTAGCCGGGTTTCTTTGCCACGTAGACCACAATTTTGTTTTTTGTTTTTATTTTAATATCTCATTATTTATATAGCTGAAGACCTCATATGACCGAAGACGACACGTACCTAGTCACGTCACTGGCGACTAACTTCCGGCGACTAACTTCCGGCGACACATTTCACCGACACTTCCGGCGTCAACATAGCCATCTATTGCTTTCGCATAAAAAACAGAAAGCGCCCCTACCTCCTCATTCCACGAAGCTTAAGTGACTAGCATAGATCCCTGGCAGTCCTCATGCCACTCCTGGCGCAGTGGTGCAGCGGTTAAGCGATGCACCACTGTCTTGTGATGGCAGGTGCTGCCACCGGTGGCATTTGTGCGACCCGTATTGCTCTTCCCGAGCAAACCACTCGCGACCAATCATTAACTTAACTGCCACCTGTCACGGTGGTCAGTTTGCTCACAATCCAGTGGACTGGTTGTGAAGATGGCACAAGGTCACATGACTTACGTGGCCACCTACGTTGCTTCTCCGGAGATTTTTCCCTCACAACGTCGTCATCCCCGCCAGATATTCTGCAGAACGGGAACCCTAACGCTGTCGCCTAAATAATGAAGGAAAAGAGAACACATGTCGACGGGAAGAGAAGCTAAAACTTATGTTCGGTGACCATCAACGTTAGCAGAAACCGCTCAGTAACGGTTCAGTAATGGCGATTGAAGGGGCCCTTTAATTCTGAAGGCTTCTATTTTCAACCTTGAGTATTCCCTCTTGGTCACGCAATGTCTAAGGCAATCAAGCTTCAGTTTGGTGTATGAAACGGTGAAAAAATAGGAGTCCCAAGTCCCAACAGCAATCCTGCACTCTTGGCGACGAGACACGAGAGAAAGTCCGAGCCCTCGTAATGGTCACCGACTCAACACGGTGCCGCGGGTTCCAACAAGAAGCTGCCAAAGGTCCTGTTCTTTGAAGCCATCACCATTAAGCAGCTGTGTGAGGCCCTGTCAGCAATGTGTGCAGCAGTGTCCGTGCCCAGGCGTGCGTACGGGAGCGGTGTGAGTGGGGAGGGAGGCAGAAGAGCCTCACGTCAACATCCTGCGGCCACATCCACTATGCACCTGTGTGAGGCCCTGTCGGCAGCATGTGAAGCAGTATCCGCGGCAAGGCATGCGTACGGAGACGGTGTGAGTGGAGAGGGAGGCAAAAGATCCTCGGGTCAATATCCTGTGCCAACAGCCACTATGCACCTGTGTGAGACCCTGTCGGCAGCGTGTGCAGCAGTATCCGCGGCTACGCATGTGTAAGAAGACGATGTGAGCGAAGTGGGAGACTGAAAACCCTCAGGTCAACATCCTGCGGTGATGTTTTCTAGGGTCTGGAGGCGTCTGAAGAGGATCTGTTGGGAGTGCTTAAGAGAAGGTTGGGGAGGAGGGTAAGTTCGATAGTCCAAATTGAGTATTTGCGTGAGCTTTGCGAAGGTCTTCGCCCGCTTCCAGGAGAATCCTGGATCGAGACTGTCCTGAGCCCGGAAAATCAAACCTCGGGCCAAATTAACGGCAGCCTCATTTCTATGGTTCCCAGAGTGAGCCGGCGCCCAGTGGAGCTCTACCCTGCGTTGTAAATTTTGTGTAGGGGCTTACGACAAGTGCCAGGCAGGGGTGTGAATCCTGCCGCTGGCAAAGTTGGACAGAGCAGTTCTGGAGGCGTTAAAAGTGCATTGAGCGTCCGAATGTACTACAAGGGCTAGGACGATGTCATCATCCTCTGTCTCCTCAGGAGTAGAGCCCGAGGGAAGACAGTAAGTTATGGGTTGGGCAAGGGTTGGATTATAGCCAACTGCTGCCGCTTTATGCGCTGTACACGCGGCGTGGTCTTGGTCGTGGTCTTACCCGTAATGCTTACGAAGGGCATTAGCGCGAGTACACGGCGAGGGTTATGATACTCGGATGGACGTTTCGAGGAAGGGGTTTCGCAACTAGAGTTGTGTGGATGTCTCGAGGGACGGCTATAAGGTTCGACTAGTTAGCGGGTATGTTGATGCGAAGGGAGGAGAGTATATGGCGGGCAGTGTCACTCGCTGGAAGTAGAATGCACTGTGTCTGAAGGTGCGCGTCAACTAGTTCCTGAAGGGTGTTATGCATGCCTAGTGCAAGGCGCTTGCCTGTGCTAGCGCTACGAGGTAGATTTAGGGCTGCCTCAGCCGCGAGGCGGATCATGGTGTTCACGCGTTCGGTTTCCGTACGGTTCAATTTGAGATATAGGGTAGCGTATATACGGCTAAGCGTAAAGGCAGTCACTACTTTCATGTGTCCGCTTCCTCTAGGCCCCTGTTAAGGGAGGGTTATTGTGGTGTAGAAGGTGCAACACGGATTGCGTGGAGGCCTTGAGTGTTTTAAGGGTATGCTCGTTTCATCCAGAACCCTGCAGGTCGAGGCCAAGGATTCGGAGGGCGGGTGTGACTGGGATTGGGGATCCTTGTAAAGCGTTTTGGATGGGCGACATAGCGTCAGATTTTGGTCTAATTAGGATGAGCGCAGATTTAAAGGGGGACGATTCGAGCCTGATAGATGACGCGTGAGCGGAGATTATGTCTGCTGCTAACTGAATAGTTTCCTCAGTTTCCTCGTCAGAACCGTGAGTGGTCGATGTGGTATATCATCATCGTACAGGGTATGCTTTAGGTGTGGGATCTGAGCCAGTTTGTGAGCTAGGGGGATGAGAGTAATGTTGAAGAAAACGGGCGAAAAAAGAACCGCGCCATCAGAGGTTCCAAGCTCTCCTAGTGTGTAAGGGGGTGTGCTAAGCTGATCTATGTGCAGCAGGGAGGCAATGCGGCCTAAGAGAAACCCGCGAGCGTAGTTGTAGCTTTTCAGGCCTACCTGTATTGCCTGCAGTTCTCGGTAGATGGCATCGTGCCGAATCCTGACATAAGCGGTGCATACGATAACGTGAACAGGTACTCCTTTGGAACATATAAAAGATGTAGGTATCGGTCATGGGGTAATTGATTTTCTACAGGAAATCTACCGAGATAATAAAGTTGAAATTACATGGGAAGAGATAAAAAGTACCACAACTGTAATGGTACAAAAAAGATTAAGGCAAGGTTGTCCTCTATCACCACTGCTGTTCATGCTTTATGTGATAAATATGGAAAGAAGGTTACAAGAAAGTAATCTAGGTTATAATCTGTCGTACAGATTAGGCGGAAATGTAGTTCAGCAGCGGCTCCCGGGTTTTATGTATGCGGACGATATTGTACTGTTAGCAGATAGCCAGGAAGATTTACAAAATTTGCTCAATTGTTGTTGAGACGAAGGACACGCTCTAGGTCTCTGTTGTAGCGCAACTAAATCAGGTTTGATGATTTTCAACGCTACAACTGATCAGGTGCTTACAATACAAGGTCACAAAATACCCAAAGTGGCCGAATACAAATACCTTGGGATATGACAGAACGAAGGGCAGATATACACGGAAAAGCATGAACAGTCTCTCAGGGCAAAAGGACGAAGAGACGTCGGGATAATGAAACACAGGGCATTATGGGGGTACAACAAATATGTAGTACTGAGAGGTATTTTGAAAGGAATAATGGTGCCAGGGCTTACTTTCGGCAGTGCGGTTCTGTGCTTAAGGGCAGAAGTTTAGTCGAGATTAGACGTAAATCAGAGAGCTGCTGGAAGATTAGCACTAGGTGCCCACGGCGAAACCACAAACGAGGCAGTACAAGGGGATATGGGCTGGGCGTTGTACGAAGCACGGGAAGCTAAGAGTAAAATACTATATAAAGAACGCCTGAGGAAATTAGACCATAACAGGTGGGCAGCTAAGGTATTCAAACACTTTACGGAAAGAGCGTTGAATCACAGGGGCGGAAAAGGACTAGAAAACTAACCAGTAAGTATGCCGGTCATGAGGACGGAGAAAGAACGAGCATTAAACGACAGGCTAAAAACAAGGAAGATAAAGATTGGATTAATTCAATGGAAAAAAAGCATAGTGTAGAACTATATCGGTACTGGTAAAGGCAGATCAGGAATGATTTTTTTTTATGATAACTCAAGAGGCAGTGCCCTACTCTTTGAAGCTAGGTCAGAGTGTCTTAGAACGCGCAGCTACAAAAAAAATCAACGAAGATGATAACACATGTGCAGTGTGTGGTAGATCTGTCGAAAAAATTCAACACCTCATACTCAAATGTGATGGTATCCATCCGGATGCAGATGCAGGCACAGTCACTCTTCCTGAGGCCCTAGGGTTTAAAGATAACAATGGACATGCAAATAAATCAGCAGTGGAAGTTAGCAAAAAGCGATTGTAGGATTGGTGGCTGAAAAGCAGAGATGTGGCATAAGGTTAGAAGTGTAGGAAACCGCAGTGAAAGAAGATGGCGAATCTTAATGAGAATTAACAACACAGTTGAACAAAAATAAAGAAAGAAAAGCTGAGCATGGAGGCAACTGCCACCACCCCGTTTCAAAGGGGACGCTCCTATCCATCCATCCATTCAAATGGCTTCGTGAGGTCAACCGCCCGGATAGCTTTAGCCTGATGGGGGATGGCATCATCAAGCATGCCATGGGTAAGTTAGAGTAGGGCATCGTGCGTAGATAGGTGCGCGCGAAAGTAGAGCTTACTGCGCAGGAAAAGGTAATTGTCTTCCATGTACATTGTTAGTCTGGCAAGAATTATGGTTTGGTTTGGTTTATGGGGTTTAACGTCCCAAAGCGACTAAGGCTATGAGAGACGCCGTAGTGAAGGGCTCCGGAAATTTCGACCACCTGGGGTTCTTTAACGTGCACTGACATAGCACAGTACACGGGCCTCTAGAATTTATCCCCCAAAGAAATTCTAGCCGCCGCGGCCGGGATCGAACCCGCGTCTTTCGGGCCAGCAGCCGAGCACCATAACCACTCAGCCACCGCGGCGGCCAAGAATTATGTGCTCGAAGGTCTTGCCTATACATGATGTAAGAGAAATGGGGCAATGTTTTCTAGACTGATAAGCTTATGGGGTTTGGACATAAAGTTGATTTTTCCATGCTTCCAGGAGGCAGGTAGAGTGCCTGCTTCCCAACATTCGTTAATGTAGTTGACTACGTCCGATATCGAAGCATCGTCGAGATTGCGGATGGCTGAATTGGTAATTTGATCATCTCGGGGTGCGCTATTGCGTGATTTCAAAAGGGCGGCGCGAAATTTTGATTCTGTAATAAAGGAGTCAAGCTCTGGCTGGGGTGGGCCCGTGTAATCGGGCTACTTGCATGGGAGACCGGGGTTGGTATAAGTACATTTCACCTGCACGAGGAGGGCGTCGGTGTCCTGCCGATGGTTATGAGCGAGGCAGCGAATGCTGAGGCGTGTCTGAGATTTGGATTGCGCGGGATCTAGCCTGTGCCGTAACAGATGCCAAGGCTGGTTGTGAAGAGATTTGTGCGAAGGCCGTCAGAAACCTGAGCCTATTTATGTTTGCAAAGAGTGTCACTATAGTATTCTATTTGTGATTGAATCTGGGCAAGTTTGAGTTTTCCTTTCCTATTGTGCTTTTGAGTTTTCCACCTTTGTGTCATGTTCTTTTGGGCTTGAAGGAGGTGGGCGAGGTTACTGTCAATAACGGGGTGTCTGGGGCCGTCTAGCGTTTGAGTATGTTGGCAAATGTCTTTCTGCAACTGATTAATCCAGGTGTCCAAGTCGAAGGGGGCGTGTGCTGGCTGCGCTTTGCCTAAAAATTTCGGAGCTTGTCCCAATCAGTGTACGTAACTGTAAATTTGCGCTGAGATTGGCGATAATTTCGCGTTATGCAAATTAGGTGGTGATCGCTGCCTCGTGTGGTTAGCGTTCTTTACCACTGCATGTGTTCCAAGTTTCTACCAAGCGTGAGGTCTGGGCTAGTATCGGCAGTAACAATGTTATCATTCCGCGTAGGTAGGCTGAAATCTTTAAAGATGGTTACATGGAGCACAAGCGTTTCATTGTATACCACTGTGCCTCAGTGCTTGGTGCGCCAATAACCTTAGTCCACGTGAGCTCACTCAAAATCGCCGGCAATGAGTAGGGGGTTTAATCTGGCCAATTGGGTTGCAGATTTGAGCAGTGGAGGGAGTAGGTTAACTGGCTGGCGTGGGGGAAGATAACATTTAAGAAGGAACAGGGGGGATTTGAAATGGTCGGCGGTAAAATTTCAATAAGGTTGTGAGTGATAGGAGGAGGAACTACAGGCACCAAATTAGCGTTCTAACGACGCTGGGAGGACACCTCGAATTGCACCCAAAGCACGCCTATATGACTAGGCTCAAGACGTGCATGGTTTCTTTCTTTTTTTCTGAGAGGGAGGGGGAGCTGTGCCTGCAGCCCTTGTTACGTTCTCACTTGCTTACTAATGTCTAATGTTCATTTCTTCCCGCTAAACCACAGACATTCTTACTGCCAGAAACCCCTCTTATTTCTGAACCCCGCACTTACCCCCACATATGTTTCCCTGTTTTAAGTAGTTGATCAACAAAATTGCAGTTCAAAATACCATGAAAACCAAGGTGAGAAAGGCTAAAAGTATGAATGGCTCCACGGTTAGGTGCTGGATATTATCATTGACTAATTTCAACAAATCAAGTTGAAGCAATTCCAGGGGTCTTTTAAGGTCGGCAGAATGAAGGCAAAATTAAGCTGGCCACCACATTTTCTTTGTCCCTTAAACACATTCAGTGAGTACCGATGACCGCATTATCATGCAAGCGTTCCTTCAAAGGCGTACAGTTTGGGTTCAGGACTGGCCCTCTTAGCCAGAAGCGATTCTTGATGCTTCATAGCCCATTTGCCGCTTGGGGGCGGTCAAATCCTTATGCCACACCATCCCATTTCATGGGGAGCCTTTTTCCTGTTTTTGTCGCCCTATTATTGCGAAAGCAATACTGCGCTAGGTTTTGAGCCTTCAGCGTCGTCCCGGCGGATCCACGTTTGACCTTTAGCTTGACCTCTGTTGTGACGTCACGCCAGACAGACTCAACTCAGCTCGTCGCTATTGTCCCAGCAGATCCACGCCACGCCGCGCAGCAGCTGTGCGCCGCTGCCACGAATAAAAAAAAATAAGGGGAAAAAAGTAAAACAAAAAATTAAAAAAAATAAAAACAAAGTAGAAAAAATAAAAAATAGATAGAAAAGCTGAGCATGCTGGCCATTGCCACCACCCCGTTTCAAAGGGGGCGCTCCCATCCATCCATCCATCCATCCAGCGGTAATCCGCAACCTTGGCCGCCGCCTTTCGCGGCGTAGTTCGCAGCTTGTAGACAATCATCCGTTAGCGTCAGCCGCTCGCTTTGGCGACCGAGGCACGCATAAATCTCCCAGCACGTGGGGGCCATCGTGTGGTGAGTATAATGCCATATAAAACAAATGGGCAAAACTTTGAAAAACATAAGCTTTACTAAGAGCACTATCAAGAGACACCACCAGCCAAACCAGGCGCAGACAGGGCTATTGCTTCCGCAACTTCCTGGGCTTAACCAAGATAAGCCTCTGCCAATTTTTCCTTTGTGAAGCTATTTAGGCGCGTCACTGTACCGAATGCCACTGGGCGATTGCGTGCTCCAACTTTTGTTTTCCTTCAGACACATCTATTTCAGTATTTTCTACCGCCCTTGGGCAGTAAGAACATAAGCTTAATGCAGTGAAAGTTCAGCATCGTTAAATCGCTGTCGAAGGCTTGAACGAAAAGAAAAGTTAAACTTAATAAGATGCGTTTTCAACCACCATGGGAACAGTCATATTTTTCCACATAGTAACGGGACAGGCTAATGTGTTAGCATGCCATCAGACAGTGTCTGTGACGAAGGAGCTCAACGTGCGGCGCCAGTTTATGTCCTGTCATCATGAAAAGTACGGCACATTGAGTGGACTGATGCGTGGCGACAAAGTGAACTGAAAGCGTCACTCGGAAAGCAGCAAAAATTTTTCCCAAAAGCCTGCCACAACAGCTTAATAAACGGTGAGAACAAGCTTCATTGTTGCCCATCGAATTGCAAAGTGTGCAACACCTTTCATAGATGGGTTATTTATGGAAAACTGCTTGCTTGATGCAGCAGGCGGAATTGGTCGGGACTTCAAACCCTTTTCTCCCACCATTTGTGAAAGGACTGACATTACAGAAAGCACCCAGTGTACCATCCAGAGGAGAAGACAAAGACCTCAACGAAGCAGAAGAGCTACTGGAAATTGCCCCGATCAAAGGAAGCAATGCAGGAGCGGCCACCATTTCGGTGCTTGAAGTAGTATAACGCGCCGGGTTGCAGTGGCAGCAGATGGTATGTGTGGCATCCGACGGTGCTACACCAATTTCTGGCAGCAGGAGTGATCTTGTAGGACGTTTGCGAACGTAGCTTGAAGGGCTCGGAAATACTGCAATATTCTTGCACCAAGAAGTACTATTGAGGTTACACTAAATATTAAATCTGTCATGAATATTGTGTTCCATGCAGTGAACCTCGGTTGCTCAAAAACGCTCTACGATCGTCAGTTCACCGCTCCTTTAAAAGACGAAGAACGTAATCATAAGGCAATCCTATACCACACGACATGCGCTGGTTGAGCCGCGGAACTGTGCTGATGACATTTTTTTACCTCAGAGAAGAAATTAACAGCTTCTTGAAGAAATAAAAAATGTGAGTTGCCTAGCTGTTCAATTAGAAGCAGCCTTGTTTTCTTGCGTTTCTTACACATGTGTTATCACCTGAACATTTTGAAGGTCAGCCTTCAGGGCGAGGACGTTCGTTCATTGCAGGCTAAATTACATCTTTTGCAGCGCCATGTAAAACCAAATAAGCTGGCCCATTTTCTAAATTCAAAGTCACTGGGACAAGTTGCCCAAGGATCTTGCGATAGTTTCGCGGATTTGCTCTGCAATCTTGAAGAATTCAAAATTCGCTTTTCAGGCATCCGCATCCTCTCCAAAGAGTTCGAAATTTTCTCTGGGCTCTTCGCTGTGCGAGTCGATGATGTTGAGCCCGAGTTACAGATGGAGCTTATTTAACTTCAAGCAAGCACATGATTGATTCGGTTTGGATCATGTGGGTTCAACGTCCCAAAGCGACTCAGGCTATGAGGGACGCCGTAGTGAAGGGCTCCGGAAATGTCGACCACCTGGGATTCCCTAACGTGCCCTCATATCGGACAGTACACGGTCATCTAGAATTTTGCATCCATCGAAATTCAGCCTTCGCGGTCGGGATCGAACCCGCCTCTTCGGGTCAGCAAGCGTTCCCCTTCACCCCTGAGCCACTGCGTCAGCATGCACACGATAGGAAGAAGGTTACTGCGCTACAACAGAGACAAGGACTAACCACGAAAGGAACAAAGGGCATGAGCAGACTCACAACCTGTTTTACGGGAACAAACAGAAGGTATATATATAGAAAAAAAGCCAACGAACCACACAAACAAAAGCAGCTGCGCGAACTGTAAGCAAGTCAATGACACTGGGATTAAATTTAACGTGTCGTCTCAATAGGAAACATAACACTCTGGAAGGGAGACAGAAGGCTGGCTGATGGAATTATCCCCTATTTTTTGGTAAAGTAAGCTTTGTTTAATTCTCGTGTTATACGAGCCTCTTTGTGGAAAAGTACATCCGTATTTAAAAACAGGGGATGGCAGCCTTCTTTCTTAACTTTATTTTTTCCTTCTTCGCAGCTATTGCAGTGTACCGCCACGTGCGAATGTAGGTCGGATCACAAGATCCCCAAATGTTCCTCCAGGTGTATATTGATGCACGGACCGTGTGACCAACATAAACCTTCCGGCACAGCTAAATTAACTCATACACAGCTTTGACGATGAAGGTTAAAAGCAATGAAATCAGCTCAGACGCGAAACTTTTCTTTAACTAACTTACAATATTTGTGCTAAAAAAATTGACACACCAATATCATTTCAGAACTTGGCGCACATATTTATTTTCTGTAAACGCCCGCGCCACTGGCAAAATTTTCGCCATGCTTGTTGAATTCGGCCATATTCAATCCAGCCTTGGCACAGCAGTTTTGCAAACATTTCCTAACAGACGGGTGATATTTTTAAGCACCTTCTTCGAGTGGTAAAACAGACCTCTAGTGCAAGCTTCCTGAACGTTGACCCCTATGAAGGATGATCATGTGCATGATTTCTTCCGAGCTCAAAAATCCATTGTCCTCTTCCTTGTCAAGAGGATAGAAAGGTCAGCGACGGCGTTAAACGCGTGCACAAAAATCTTGAAAATAAACGACGTGCATAAGCTATCCGCTTATGCACGACGTCTTTATAAACACCGGTTTTAATTCCGGGGACATATGTGTCGTGTATGCCAGCGTGTTGAACCCACTAAAAACTTTTTTCTTTGTTCTAAGCAACGCTACAAAACACTGACTAGCTCAAGTTCAATTTACAAAGAGCACGCAGGAGATTCACATTGGCACTGCGGAGAACTCTTAGCAAAAATATTGATTCCCTTCGGGCCATTCCGTGCCTACGAACGCGTCAAAATTTTGTAATCAAATTTTCTCACCTTCCCTCTCGGACTGGCAATCTTCTGCCAGGGCAGTTCTGTTGATAGGAATCCAAGATTGAAGTGGCTGCACTAAGCCATGTAATCAGAGAATATACATAAAGCATCATGTCTTCCACCATAAACATAACATGTGCACATGTCCTTGTCGGCAATACGTCAATGTAAGAGTCATGATTTTAGACAACTGTTTTTTTATCTCTCAATGTAACGACAAAGCGTGCCTGCTCAGAAAAAATAATTTTAAAGTGATTAGCTCGGTGTAATTAATCACTTTCTTGTAGATACACATTCGTACCAAGAGTGCTCCACACTCCATCAGTTTTAGTGAACTCGGCCATGCAAAGGTTGCCACGCCCTTTGCGCCACTAAAAACGCAACCTAGCTTTTTTAATGTGATTTAATATCGCATTTTTAAGCGCGAAATCAGTGAAATTCGCATTCTCAAAAGATGCTCTAGTCAGTTTCGTTTGTAAACATCGGCGCAGAGCACGCGGCCACTTTTCATCATGCACTTTAGGACCAACCTTAGCTCTGCCTAAGTAAGCTATGTGGCTCACGGTAGCAGCTCTGCAACACAGTACTGGTTACAGAGTACGTACAGCCTTTGTCAAAAGTTTGGAGCCCAGAGGGTTTTCTTTTGAGCCAAACTGTGTCGTTCTTAACGGATCTGTAGCGCTCCAAATCTCCTGGACATGAGAAGATTTCTGGTACTGCCTCTTGCAATACCTAGGACTTCCATGAATGCTCCTGGAGTCCCAATATAAAGCTTGGAAGTGAACCCCCTGGGCTATAAACTTGTGACAAAGAGTGTACATCGGAATCTCTTAGCACCTGCAATACTGCTAAATCGATGTTGTCTGTTATTGCCGTTATTGCCAACATTGCCCGACTGCGGCGCAAGCATTACTGTCGGATACAACTTAGCTAAGTGTGCAGTGAAGCTCAGCTCACATTCTGGACCGGCGCTCACAGTTCCTCTAGGAAAAAATAACTTCTCTTGTTCGCTAAATACGGAGCTAATAAAAACAAAAAACTACAAGCTTTAGAATTTTGATGTCTTGCTTGTTATTTTGTAAAAAATTAAGAAGCTGATTTCGTTTACTGTTGTGATTCGCCAGTGGTGCATTACAGAATACCACGAATCTTAACCCAGTGTTACTGACTGCTCTTCTTTTAAGTTGTACTATAGACGGGTTACTAGAAAAAAAAAGCCGTGAATTGTCAAGTTGACCTCTTGGAGTTACTCGGCTAAGCTTGGAGGAGCGTGGCGCCAGCTGCAGCCGAGTAGAGAGAGGGTGGGAATATTAAGAGCGAGAAACGCGGTTGCATGAATATGCAGATGCTAGAAACAAGAGGCCAAGGATGAAGTCACCGGATGGAAGTGCAGTGCAGCAAACGTTATGTCATGGATAAAGCCGGTCCTTCGACAGATTTCGAAGCCGAACGAGGTGCATGGCAAGCTGAACAGGAACGCAAAAAAGAAAGCTTAAACGTTAATCAGCCGATTAAGTGGATGTGGCCAGGCAGCAAGCCGAAAGAGAGCGGTGAAACAGTGTCAGCTTGCTAAACGCGATGCGGAAACAGATGACGAGCGAGAAAGAAGAGGCGAGTGATAGTACCGGAGGGACGTGCAATCGAGAGGCGACCGCAAGTGGCTTCTGAGACCACTGAACAGAAGAACGGCGACTAGAGTCGCGACAAGCCGCTCAGGCGGCTTAGTGCAAGAGGAAAGCCGAGGAATAACTGCAAGAATATTTTTGTGCGAATTTTTAATTTTACAAGCTTATAGTTTTAAGCTTTCCAATTTTCTTCAATTTTTAAGCTTATAAAAAGTTAAACAAAGTTAAACAAAGCTACACAAGGGCCAACAGGCTTCTGCACCGAAGTTGCAGTTAGCCTGACCAGGTAAATTGGGAGCCATTTTTTCTTGAAGTTCTACAATATAATTTACTAGCCATCACAGCTCCCACCTAATGCCGCCGCATTGTGCTGTACGATGGAGCTTCAATAAAAAATTATGCTGCGCGCAGTGTTCACGTGGGCGTCGTATAATGATTTCTTTCTGGACTAGAAGACGGTAAAGCGGGCAGTGGCGCGGGCAGGAGCACTCGTGCTAGGCCCGCAACCATGAAAATAACATCGCCATCTGTCGTCACGTCTAGTTCTTCAGCTTGCTGTGACGTCACATTTGGTGTGAGGTGCAGGGTACATTCATCATCCCGGTCCCGATGCTCAGGAGCCTGTTGTCCACCGTGGTCTTCAGTGGAGCGCTCGTGGCTTCGCACCTCCTGGCACTTCTTCAACCGGCCAGGTACACCCCGACTCCGCAGCTCTCCCCCGCCCCATGCCCCTACCAGAAGACACGATGACACGCGACCGCCGCCACTGACCAGAGACCCCACTGACCACTGACCCACACATGACAACACAGTACCCCAGCCCTTGCTATTGGGTGCGTCCACGGACTTCGGCGTTGACTTCCGGAGACCGGTGTCTCCACAGCCTAGTTGGACCTGGCTTCACCCGCTCATCATCTGCTCACCTCTTTCATCGTGAAGGCAAGCCATTCATCTTCTCTTCTCTGGTCATCCCTTCTGCCACACTCATCGTCGCGTCCTGCTTTTGATCGCCACTGCTATTCGTCTAGTTAACGCGATCGGGACGTTCACTCGGTGGCCCCGAGTCATGTGACGCACTAGAAGACGGTAAAGCTGGCAGTGGAGCGGGTCGGAGCTCTCGCACTAGGCCCACAGCCATTAAATCATATCATCGCCACCTGTCATCACAACTAGTTCTTCGGCTTGCCGTCACGGTACAATATAATATCCACTGCCATTCCTCCGGTGACCTCCTGTTCCCTGGACAACATCAGTGTGCACTAAACAATCATGCCTTAATCCGTGGCTGCTGTCCACGTAGTGATAAATATTTTCCTCGACCACATAATGTTTTCAGAATACATGTGTTTCTCAAACAGCCAACTTCATTTTTATAATGTTAGCAGTGCATTTACCAGGCTTCGTGCATCGGATTTCAAAAATAAAAAGTCAAAGCTTCTAAGTACTTTCCTCAGCTTTGAAAAAAGTTCTGTTTCTCACTCTATTGATTGATCAAAAAGAGAACTAGAGTGGCAAGCCCCTAGAGTGAAGAAGCCAGTGTATTGACAGTAGTGTTGAAGGGTAGCAGCTCTGATAAGGTTCATTATGTGAAAAGAAAGCATTCACACCTCTGCCGTCACATATGTCGGCTACGTATCTATATTACTTATGCACCGCCTTTCGCGGGTCTTACAAAAAGTCGAAGCTTCTCACTTTCAACCTGTTCTAAAGTAGCTGCCAAAAGGGGATGTAACATCCTTGACAATGAGGAAGGTGATAATGTTCTTCGTTCGCGAAGTGTTGAAAATAGCAACAGCACCTGGTATCATTTAGCGCTTAAAAAGCAGCGATTACATGCCACCTGCGTTGGCTTACTGAAAACGCGCCTGTTGAACTCAACGCTGCGGCTTCCGTTTTTGGACTAAGCACGTGGTTTCACATCGAGGCTCAAAATGCGAAAATACTTGGGCATTCAGATTTTGGCTTGTGTGAAATAACAGATAAACGAAGGTAATTCGAGCCCTTGACTACTGAGTGCCCCGCAGCCGAAATTTTTTTTAGCACATAACGGTGCATGTATTTATCTAATTCATAATGTGGATTACCCGAGTCATCATGTTTCAGTAGCAATCACGTATTCTTTCGAATATTTAAAATACTGAGGCGATTTAGAGAAGCAAGGTGCTCTCTAATGTCCAAGCCATAAGCTTGCAGCACTTCGGTGTGCTGGCATAGGTCACATGCTAGTGGATCTCTGGAAGCATGTGATATTCCACTAAGTTTTTCTAGAATCTTACAGTATCAAGCAGTCATAAAAGTAATGGGGGGATTAGGCTGGCAGCCACCTAATTTTGGCCTAAGAATTCGTATGCTGGACACCGGATAGTGCTGCAGCTGCTGAGTGCCAGTGTCGGCATCTGCTGGGGCACATTTTTCGTTGTGTGTTAGTGCCAAACCTATGCCTCGATTACTCCGTCTGAACTTTTTCGTGGTGGTGTGGAAGCTACTACGGACGCAGCCATTAGGACCCAATATGGCTCCCTGGCGTGCATGTGTGATTGTCGTACTTGCTTTCTCAAAACTTTAATGGCCTGATCTCCCCGAACTCATCCCTCCCACCAAGGTCTCCTGCTGCAACACACCTCCAACTTCCCTGCATTGCCATTTGCCGCTCCATACTACTGAAACTCCATGCACATTTCGGCATAGTTGGAGCGACAACGAGACCTGCAGCCTCATTCCCCCTGCACAGCGCAAGTTTACTTTGTTATGAGAATAAATATCTTCGCTCTCTTTGTATCATCAGTCCACTGAAGCCCATAGCTGCCACTACAGTGCGAACACATTTTGAGAGGGAGAGAAAGATCTGTATAGTCGGTCCCGTTACGTAACGGGTGGACCCGCTACCAAAACCGTGGTTATTAAGCACAGCATATACCGGGTGTTTTTTTTTTAGAAGGACCAAAATTTAAAAAAAGGTAAATTGCGTTAGACTTATTTCAGCACTGGGGCTATACTGGAGGCTACTGCGGGCGCCAGGCAAGAGGAAAACTGCTTTAATTATTTCGCTGATGAACTAAATATGTTAATAAACTTTTCTAATTTTTATTTTAGGGGGTATATTGTATTCGCACAATTGGAGATCGTCCTCCAAACAGTCCAACCGAGAAAAAACAATTTTAATAAAAAAATTTTCACACACGTTACGAGGCGCGAAAAAGTCACCCTGGTAGGCATCTTCCCACCGTAACTCAGCGGCGGTGAGCGCCTCTGACGTAGTTCGCTCCGCCCTCCGCTTTGCGTTACGCGTCCCGGACGGGCGGCCTGCGCTATCGCTGCTTATCTCGCTTCGCTCCGCGGCCTCAGGGAATGCCGCGTTGGAACAGAAGCGCACTGGCACAAAGCGTAGGGCGGAGCGAACTACGTCACAGGCGCTCACAGACGCTGTGTTGCAGTGTGAAGCTTCCTACGAGGGTGACTTTTTCTTGCTTCGTAACACGCGCAAAAAATTTTTTCATTAAAGTTTTTTTTCTTGGCTGGACTGTTTGGAAGACGATCTCTAATTCTGCCAATACAACATATCCCCTAAAATAAAAATTATAAAAGTTAATTCACGTATTCAGTTAATCAGCGAACTAATTAAAGTACCTGGCGTCCGCCGTAGCCCTCAGTATAGCCCCAGGGTTAAAATAAATGTAAAAGAATTTACCTTTCTTTAAAAATTTTGGACATTCTAAAAAAAACACCCGGTATATCATCCGTTCTTTAATAATCATATACGCTTTGTTAATTAAGACTCCGACATGCGTAGTAGTGCTGAATATGTTCATCTGTGTGGCATTCTATATTCACTAACCATAATACTTAAAAAACAATCCCAAGTTGTGGTCTAAAAGTAACTGACCCCTAAGAAGGTTAGTGCACTTAGAAAAACGACACTTTGGCTTTACTCGGCGTGCCGTCGGTGCAGCACATCGTCCCCCCCCCCCCCCCCCCCCCCCCCCCCCCCCCCCGCGCGCTAGGTTCCTTTCTACGCCGCTAAGTTTACAATGATTCTTATCTGAGACAAAGTTGTGCCGCGAAGGGAAGCGTAATGCCATGGATAATTTTGCCATGGAATATATTAAAAATCCTGATCTGTCTTAGCTTGCAACCTTGATGATATCACACGAAAATAAAAAAAAAGCTCTCAATGTGAAAAGAATTAGCGATATTGAGTAAAAAAGAAACTTCCCATCTCCTAAAGAACCTTCGGAGCCATCTGTTCTGAAATACTCTTTCGCACCTTTTGCGCCGGGCAGTGACATAGTACACTGAGTGCAACGCTCTGTTCCCGGCTTGAACTCAATGCCCTTACGCGGAAAAGGGCAGTCACAGAGCGACAATCACTCTGCGGAAGCAGGAACACGTCGCAAAATTTCCTTCGCTTTTCCGAAAAAACGGCTTGCACGAAGCGATGGATCTTTTTGAATAAAGGCGCTTTAGGTGAACTTCGATCAAAAAATCAGTGAACGCTTTCGACCCCACCGCTGCCACCGCCGTCTGCTGTAAGCCGTGTCGATCGCTCATTGCTGTTCTGTGCCGTGCTGTTGAAATACCTTAGTCGCCGTACGTGGTGGGGCGCAATGCTGTAGAGAGTGTGTAGGTCCCAATGTTTCTGGCAATCCCAGACGATGGCGCAGCGGTTGTCGGGCTCCGGTTGTGACGGCACATCACTTCTTTAGTGTTGTTTCTGGCAGACTTTTTGGCAAGACGCCTAGTGCATAAGCCTAAAGTAGGTAAGTATAAACGATAAAATTGTAAAAACAGAAGGAAAAGGAAGGCAAGAGAGCAATAAAAAACAATGAGAGGGTGCGGGTCAAGAGGGTGGGGGGGTTCTTTTACCCCACCTACCATTACTCCTACCCGTACTCTTCCCTTTTTTGTTTTTCTTGTTTTCTTTTTTTGCCATTATCTTTGATAGTTATCTATTTTAACCTTCTGTGCTGCACCCCCTAGTATCATCATCATCATCATCAGCCTGACTACACCCACTGCAGGGCAAAGGCCTCTCCCATGTCTCTCCAATTAACCCTGTCCTTTGTCAGTTGCCGCCACTGTATCCCCGCAAACTTCTTAATCTCATCCGCCCACCTAACTTTCTGCCGTCCCCTGCTACGTTTGCTTTCTCTTGGAATCCACTCCGTTACCCTTAAGGACCAGCGGTTATCTTGCCTTCGCATTACATGCCCTGCCCAAGCCCATTTCTTCCTCTTGATTTCAACTAAGATGTCATTAACCCGCGTTTGTTCCCTCACCCACTCCGCCCGCTTTCGATCTCTTAACGTTACACCTATCATTTTCCTTTCCATAGCTCGCTGCGTTGTTCTTAACTTAAGCTGAACCCTCTTTGTTAGCCTCCACGTTTCTGCCCCATAGGTGAGTACCGGTAGGATACAGCTGTTGTATACTTTTCTCTTCAGGGATATTGGTAAGCTACCATTCATGATCTGAGAGAACCTGCCATATGCGCTCCACCCCATTCTTATTCTTCTAGTTATTTCCCTCTCATGATCCTGATCTGCGGTCACTACCTGCCCTAAGTAGACATATTCTCTTACTACTTCCAGCACCTCGCTACCAATGGCGAACTGCTGTTCCCTTGCTAGGCTGTTGAACATTACTTTGGTTTTCTGCATGTTAATTCTTAGCCCCACCGTTCTGCTCTGCCTGTCTAACTGATTGATCATGCTTTGCAGTTCTTGTCCTGAGTGGCTTAGCAAGGCAATGTCATCAGCGAATCGCAAATTACTCAGGTATTCTCCATTAACTCTTATTCCCAACTGTTCCCATTCCAGTCCCCGGAATACCTCCTGTAAGCAGGCAGTGAATAGCATTGGCGAGATCGTGTCTCCCTGCCTGACACATTTCCGTATTGGAATTTTATTGGTGACTTTATGGAGAACTATAGTAGCTGTGCAATCGTTATAAATATCTTCCAATATTTTCACATAGCACTCTTCTACACCCTGATTCCGCAATGCCTGCATGACCGCTGAGGTTTCCACTGAGTAAAATGCTTTCTCGTAATCAATGAAGTCTATATATAGGGGTTGGTTATATTCTGCGCATTTCTCTATCACCTGATTGATAGTGTGAATGTGATCTATAGTCGAGTATCCTTTACGAAAGCCTGCCTGGTCATTTGGTTGACTAAAGTCCAAGGTTGTCCTGACTCTTTTAGCGATTACCTTAGTAAATACCTTGTAGGCAACGGACAATAAGCTGATTGGTCTGTAATTCTTCAAGTCCTTGACGTCTCCTTTCTTATGAATTAAGATAATGTTAGCGTTCCTCCAAGCTTCTCGTACTCTCGAGGTCACAAGGCATTGCGTATACAGGGTGGCTAGTTTTTGTAGCACAATCTCTCCTCCGTGCTTCAACAAATCTGCTGTTACCTGATCCTCACCAGCTGCTTTCCCTCTTTGCATTGCTCCTAAGGCTTTCTTTACTTCCTCCTTCTTTACTGGCAGGATGTCCCATTGCTGTGCTCGACTGCCTCCCTCAGTAACTTGATGATTAGATTCGCTACTGTATAAATTTTTGTAGAACTCTTCGGCTAATTAACTATCTTATCCATATTGCTGATGACATTGCCCTGTTTGTCTTTTAGCGCATACATCTGGTTTTTACCTGTGCCCAGTTTTCTCCTCACTGATTTTAGGCTACCTCCGTTCCTTAGAGCATGCTCGATTTTCTCCATGTTAAAACTTTCTTATGTCGGCTACCTTGCGCTTATTTATTAACTTCGACAGCTCTGCTAGTTCTATCCTGTCTGGAGTTAGACGTCCTCATGCTTTGACGTTTCTTAATCAGATCTTTAGTCTCCTGAGATAGCTTGCTGGTATCCTGTCGAACAATCCTACCACCTACTTCTGCGGCGCACTCTGTAACGATAGCTGTAAGATTATCATTCATTGTTTCAACACTACGGTCGTCTTCTTCAGTTAAAGCGGAAAATCTGTTTTGCAGCGACATTCTGAATTCCTCTACCTTCCCTCTTAATGCTAACTCGTTAATAGCCTTTCTCTTCACCAGTTTCCTCCGTTCCCTCTTCAAATCTAAGCTAACACGAGACCTTACCATTCTGTGGTCGCTACAACGAACCTTACCGAGGACCTCCACATCCTCTACGATGCCAGGGTGTGCACACAGTATGAAGTCTATTTCATTTTTAGTCTCACCATTGGGGCTCTTCCACGCCCACTCCCTGTTTGCTCGTTTGCGGAAGAAGGTATTCATAATCCGTAAATTATTTCTATCTGCGAACTCTACTAATAACTCTCCCCTACTGTTCCTAGAACCTATGCCATAGTCACCTACCGCCTTGTCTCCAGCCTGCTTTTTACCTACCTTTGCATTAAAGTCGCCCATCAGTACAGTGTACTGTGATTTTACTTTGGTCATTGCCAATTCCACATCCTCATAGAAGCTTTCAACTATCTGGTCATCATGGCTTGATGTAGGCGCGTAGGCGTGCACCACCTTCAGCTTGTACCTCTTATTAAGCCTAATTACGATAGCTGCCACTCTCTCGTTAATACTGTAAAACTCCTCGATGTTGCCAGCTATATCCTGATTAATGAGGAATCCCACATCTAGTTCTCGCCTATCTGCTAATCCACGATAGCACAGTACATGCCCGCCCTTTAGTACTGTATACGCCTCATCTGTCCTCCTAACCTCACTAAGCCCTATGACATCCTATTTAATACCAGCTAATTCCTCTAATAGCACTGCTAAGCTAGCCTCACTTGACAAGGTTCTTGCGTTAAACGTTGCCAGGTTCAGTTTCCAATGGCGGCCTGTCCGGAGCCAGAGATTCTTAGCACCCTCCGCTGCGTCACAGATGTGACCGCCGCCTTGGTCAGTTGCTCCGCAGCTGCTGGGGACTGAGGGCCGAGGGTTAATTGGTTTGTTCATAGAAGGTTGTGGCCATGTACTACACCAGGGTGGCCAAATCCTGTTCTGGCGAGGAAGTGCGTTGCCGGTTCTGGTCACCGAAATCAGGCCGCACTCCAAACCTGGGTATGCAATTCCATCGACACGCGGAGTTTTTTTTTTTTTTAATCCGGTGGAGAATTGCGTGGCACCGGGATTCGAGCCCCGGTCCTCTTGCACGCGAGGCGGATGCTCTACCTCTACGCCATCGCTGCATTCCCCCCCTAGTATCATTTCTCAGCAACTAATGGCTTTTGCGCAACATCCCCCTTTTTTGCAATCAAACACGGGCATACTCACGAGGGCAGTACACCATGAGGGCGTCTGCACCCTCACCTCATAAGGATTTCACTCAGTGAGGTAAGGGTGAGGAAGGATTGGCGCCCAAAAATTTTGTGAGGGCGAGAGGGAGTGAGAGAGGGCAGAGGTGGCATTGAGAGGGTGAGGGTGGAGAAGATGCCCGGTTTGAAGGTGCGGGTGTGTCACAAAGTTCGTGCCTATGATTGCCGAGCATGCATGGACTCAGGGATGATGACGTAATAAAAAATTACGGAAGGAATTTAAAACTACTGGCATGCTGTGTTTTTATTCATATTTTCATTTCATTTTTTCTCTGTCATTCTAATCACACACCAACTCATTTCTGCTCAGTCGTATAAGGCAACGCAAATAATGAGTCAACTATGTTCGTCAAGATGAAACGCAGTTCTGTGCCCTATAGTTTGTGTGCTCGCCCCGCAGTGTGAAACCCCTGGGTTCCATCCCCGCACTTCCTTGATTTTGACGTTCAGTAGAAATTTTATTTTTTACACCACTTGACGTCACCTGAAATTTTTGGGACCACTGTTGCTGGTCAGCGCCGACATCGGGTTTCTTGGCCGATGAGCCATACAATGCGATCGCATTAAAACAACTGAACAAGAAGTGTAGTGTAACTGCAGGGGCACAAACACCTTTGTACGACCGCTCTGTTCTCCAGAGGCTTTTCGACGCCCCCTCTCTTTCCGCTCGCGCCGCTCCTGCGGGGGCGCCTGACAGCGGATTTTATTACATAAGTGGCCGACAAGGGCTGCACACTAAGCTTCATGTAGGAGACCGCTTCCAAGACCCATTTGCTTGAGAGCTTGAAGTCGAACCCCCAGCTCCCTGCTGATTCGCTGCGCACAGTGGGCCGTGGCTTTCTCTCGCGGTTCTTCGTCACAAGTGGAAGGGCTGTTTCGTGACTTCGGGCTCCCAGTTCTTCACCGCTTCTTTTTGTGTTATTCAAGCCGAAGCAAATTAAGTAACTGTGCACCGAACTTAAAGGCCTACTTGACCGAAATTTTTCAGACCGTAAAAAGGTTGTTTTTTCATAGTACACCCACGTATTATGCTACCCACAAAACATTACGCTCCAGTTTCAAGCAGTTACGGTGAAAAAGGCACGCAAAAATCGGAGTTTTCAATACCGAAACTGGAAAAACGGGGCCATTGCCGCCCGCCGGAAGTGACGCATGTTTGAGACTACTCCGGACGGGTTCGGAGCGTCTGCTCGTTGCGGCTCGAGCAAAGCGCTGGTAGCGGTAGCGCGTGCAGCACTTTGTGCGATAAATACTGGTTATATGTGAAAACACACATCTTGAAACGGATGAAATGCCCTAGAAAAAGTTTTAAACGTGTTTTATTTGCTGTAGTAGACTAGAAAAGTCCTGGCTCAACCTCAGTGAAGATGATCGCGCCGCAATGCTTATGAGCGCTGTTTGCCTGGCAGTATTCGATTACAGCTTGTGCAAAGTTCGGATACAGCGGAGGAAGGAAGCATATTCAAATGGAGGCCAAGTAGAAGTGCTTGTATTATAAAGTCGGCTTTTTTGAGCGGGCACGCGCGTGCCAACAGCACATGTGCGCTCTGCTGTGCTTGCAATATGGTTGTTGTCTTGATAAAAAAAAATGACCTGTCTTCTCCTTTTCCTTCTCATTTTTCTCTCCCGTCGAAAGGTATTCCTGCCTGTGCACAGAAATTTGGAACAGGTGCTGTGAACGCCAGTTAAATCAATAAAAACAGATGGATGTGTAAAAAGAGAGCTGAAGAGAATTAAGTGCTGCGTTAAGCGAAAGAATATGCCAGAAGCAAAATTTGTGTTGCAAAATAAATATATATTTTTCTCTTCGAGGACCGTGGCATCAGTGCGGTGCCGATGGTGGGCTGGTTCATCTTTGCGCGCCTCGGTCGGGCAAGCCACTGCGCGTTGCGAAATACATGTCGATTCAAATGAACAAAAACTTATGCGTTGCGTTCATTACAGTATTTACCTAGAACCACTTAAAGCCCGTGTACTGCAGGGACGGAAAGGTTTTTCTAATCTTTTCAAACCACACAGCTGGGCAGAACGACTTGGTTGCCGAACCCCAGTCGGCCGTATACGCCCACCGCGCAAATTACCGTAGGTGTCTGTAACCAAACATATAAATTTGATATTTATATGTTATGGTATTTATATGTTATGGATCACCAACAAGCCCGCACCCTTACCCTACTGAATAAAATCAAAATTCTTTGAAAAGATTATCATTCAAATAACATGCGTGCAGTTCTCTGGGGTCTTGGAGACGCGTCTCGAATCGTAACGCTGAAGCTTCCTGTAATCGACCTCAAGTGTGAATGGCGTGAGGCAGTAAGAAAGTAGACGTTTTCAGTAACGCTTGTGTGGCCTTCCAGGATTCTCAGCCCGGCCTGCAAATCTTCGAGGCAA
This sequence comes from Amblyomma mixtum, assembly GCF_055824585.1. Taxonomy (NCBI): domain Eukaryota; kingdom Metazoa; phylum Arthropoda; class Arachnida; order Ixodida; family Ixodidae; genus Amblyomma; species Amblyomma mixtum. The sequence goes on from NC_143013.1 coordinate 241,628,789, forward strand.
CAGATACACTCGGCGCACGACGGCATTATTGCGCATTGGGCAGAGCTGTACCTGCAATAAACGAATGTGCATATGTTGATTCCTTTTCAGACGAAGCAGACCTCTCCTAGACTTCTGCCTGGTGTAAATAACGTGCCGTCAAAAGGGCGTTGCTCGATGAGCAAAGCCGCCCACTTTAACTACTGGACCGGCTTAGCTAGCTTGTGACAAGCGGTTCCCCCCTCCTCGTTATTCTCCCGATTAGAGACGCCTCGAAGCCTTCGGTTCGTGGCATGCTTTGCCGATCGGGCCAGAAAGACGTAGGTGCTCTGATGCATGATGTAGACCGGGACAGGTCTATTGACAAAGCCCAACCCACAAAAGGGGTTAGCGCGAGGCAGAAGCGTCAGTCACCCACCATTATCTTTTTTGAAGAAGAGAGGGGAATTCACGTTAAAACCTGAGCTCCAGACAGCTGACACCAGCTTTCGAGATCGGGGGTGAAGGGCAGTGGCCGAGAGGTATACATGGTGCTTTCCGCATTCCTCGTATTCCCTTCCGCGGCCATGCACTTCGTCTACATGATGCCAGCAGTTTATTTTTCTCGGATACCATCGAGCTTCGCGGTGAAAACAGCCAGAAACGCGCCAGAAGAAGAGCTTACAAGGGGCGCGCACTCACTTCAGAACGCCTGAAACTGGCGAGCCGGCGATGCCGGTGTCTCAAATGTGCGTCATTTCCGGTCAGGTTTGTTAGTTGTCCAGCACACCGCTAGGGGTCTGCGTCGTCTGCTACAGAGGTTTTTGAACGCTTCTAACTAAAATTCTAGACGCTTCACAGCCCTAATATTAAATATAAATATTGTTAATAACATGCACACTATATCGAGCGCAAAATTAGCCGAAGTAAAGTTTCGGTCAAGTAGGCCTTTAAGCTCGAGCGCCCAACATACTCCATGAAAAAAGAGTGCATTCTCCGGGGAGAAAGTGTTTTTCAAAGCTAGAACTGAAAAAATGAATTCTCCGCTTCGCGTTGTGCCTGAAAAGGGAATTGGGCATAAATGCTTCGCGGCGTATAAACAACCTACGTATCCTCTTAGCGGTTCATTGATTTTTGATCAGGAGCTGCATAGAGGTAATATAGCAGCCAAGGAAAGGGGAATGAGGGGCAAGTTATAAATATGAGAGAAGCCAACAGCCACAGAAACCAAGGGGCACAGGGGATTTTTAATTTATTTATTTATTTTGTAGTGTTGATACTGAATATGTTATCGCTTAAAGCTAATTGATTAGAAAGGCAGAAGAAAGAAAAACCACATGCCGCCGGTGGGATCCGAACCCATGACCTCCGAATTACGCGTCCGTTGCTCTACCGCTGAGCTAAGGCGACTTTTTTTTTATTTATTTTCGAGATTGACATGAAAACAATAAGACCACTTCAGCTACACTTCAGCTGATACGGGTGAAGTTAAAATTTCTTAAGTTTCACTAGATCATCTAGTAGTGTTACCCACTGGGGTGGGTCACGCTGCGCCTGGTAACATTCCCGCAGATAAACAGCACTTTCAACAAAGTTCTCACGTGTACTACGAGTGTTTATATCAGCATGCCTTACTTGCATTCGCGTTTTCCACAAGCTGTGGAGGCCAAGAAGCATTAATAAGTCATAGGGTACCTCTTTGCGATCAACTGGTAGAAATCTGATCCCATAAGGGTGCAGTGGTAGTTCTTTCTTGATGGTTCTCTGCAGGACATCCCAGAAAAGTATGGCGTCCCAGCAGTCTAGGAAAACATGTTCAATTGTCTCCGGCTGCTTACATAACAGGCAATTTGTTGTCCATGGGACAAAGATTCCTTTTTCATGGAGCCAGGTTTTAACGGGTAGTGTATTAGAGTGCAATTTGAAAAAGAATGTTTTCACTGTCGGCCGGACCGGCATCATTTTCACCCGTTTTAAAATATCCTGCCCTGGGCCTCCACGGTAAGGCGCACGATACAAAGGTGGCGGCAGCATAATGTCAACCAGATCCTTATACAGCTTCTTTTTGGGAACGTTATACAGGTATTCTAGTGAAAAGCGCACTTCCAACAACCTGAAGGAAAGGACAACCTCACGCAAATATCCTTTTACAGCACCACACATGTTTTCACACGATGACACTATGATTCCGGGGAGCAGCCTTTGCAACCGCATTTGCATAACAGTTCTCAAAAATATGTCATTTTGATCACGAAGGAAAATAAAGCGCGACACCACTTGACGCAAAAACAAATGAACCAGTCCAACGCCACCGCTTTTGACTGAAATAAACAAGTTTGTTCGCCTGGTTTTCTCCCAGGTCGACGCTCAAAGAAAAACTGCAAACACTCGATGGATTTTTTTTGAATATTGCTGCGCGACGCACAGAGCACATTCATCACGCACCATATCTTAGCAATCAAGAAAACATTGCACACAAAGGCATGTGAAAAGATTGACAGCTGCCTTCCTTGCCACGCGTCCGCTTTCTCTCTTGCCTTTAACGTCTCCTCGTTCCAGTGTGTGCTGGGATCGCGATAACTTTTTAGGGGCACCCCAAGGTACCGCGTCGGTAAGTCAGTCCATTGCAGTCGAGAAAAAAAATCTGGTGAAATGTCCCATTCCCCATGCCAATATCCTGAGCTTTTTCCCCAGTTTATCTGACATCCAGCTTGCTCGCAGAACTTTTCGACCACATTCGTAGCTTCACGAATGCTGTCTCTGTTCGTGCAAAATACCGCTATGTCGTCCGCGTACGCAACGATTTTCACTTCGCCTGCCTGAAGCTTGAATCCAGAAATGCAGTCACTGTTAAGAATGGCCAAGCACAACGGCTCGAGATATACTGCAAAAAGCAGGGGAGAGAGCGGGCATCATTGTCTCACCGACGAGCGTACTATGAGGCTGTCGGTAAGTTCGCCGTTAACTATAATTCTCGTCGTACAATTTGCGTAAGCCATTTTTACCCCTTCTACTATTACGTTACCCAGGTTGGCATGCTCTAGAATGGAGAAAAGAATGTCGTGAGAAACAGGTCGAAAGCTTTTGCTAAATCTAGCTGCATCATAGCTACTTGACTGCCAAGCGCGTCAACGCATTCTAATACGCTTCGTGCAACGTGTATATTTGTGGCAATGCTGCGACCTTTGATGCCACAGGTTTGATGCGGCCCAACTAACTTGGTGATTACACTTTGCAATCTGCTGGCTAAAATCTTCATGAACACCTTGTAATTCACATTTGTGAGGCTGATTGGTCTATAGGACCTCACCAACATACGTTTCTCCGTGTCATCAGTCTTGGGAATTAAAACAATGTGGGAGGTAGTAAAAGACAATGGAACTTGATTATTTTCATAAGCTTCTGTTAATACTTTGAGCATCAGTTGAGCGACGTAGTGTTTGAATGTTTTGAAGAATATAGCACTCAACCCATCTGTCTCAGGGGCTTTCCCAGGTGGTAGGTCGTCTATTGCTTTTTCTATCTCCTGCAAGGTAATTGGCAGCTCTAGGCGCTGCTTGATTTCACCGTCAAGTGTTGGCATCAAGTGTTGGCTTCACTTCCGGCCACCGCAGTGTTCGGACGTGCGATCATGGGCTCCGTAGGAGCGGCTTCAGCGGCCTTGTCTGGCCGCGGAAACAGGGTTACTGAACAAGAAAGTTCCTACCAGGTTGTTCTGCCAGGTCTGCCTACAGGGCGTTTTGTTTTAAATACCGTTTATTTGCACGCCGACATCACGGCCCGTCCTTACCGTGTGGAAGATTTCCGAGACGCGTTAGCCCAGCATGCGCTGCTCCCTGACGTTATCGCCCTGGGGGCGTATCGCATGAGCCACGTCTGGGCTATCACATTGAAGGATGCCGATGCAGCGCGGAAGATTGCAGGCGTCGGTGAGCTGCTCGTGAAGGAACGCCGCTGCTTAGTGATCGACCCGACGAACCAGGACGTGCGCCTCAAGCTCCATTGGTTGCTCCATAACGTGCCCGACGACGACGTGCGTGTCGCCCTTGCGCCTTATGGGAAGGTCGCAGAAGTGGCCCGGGAACGCTGGCGCGTGAAAGGCGTCTCAGAGAAGGGGTCGACCACAAGGCTTGTCACCCTGAAGTTGAAGGCCGGTGTTAAACTTGACGATTTGCCTCACCAGCTGAACGTCGGAGGTGAGTTGGTACTCGTTGTGGTTCCGTAAGACCCCCTTTGTGTCTTCGCTGCCGAAGTACGGGCCACATTCGTCGGGAGTGCCGAGTCCCGCGTTGCGGAACCTGTCGGCATTTTGGCCATGAAGAAGGCCAGTGTTCTCGCACTTACGCGAACATCGCAGGACCTGGGACCAGTGAAGATGCGTCCGAGCATCTGATGGATGAGGCGGACGCGGAAGAGGCAGCCAAAACAACTGGGCAACCAGGTGTGCAGGATGGACCTACGTTGACGCCTCTTCAAAAAAAGGTGACGACGACGACCAGTCAAGTAGCAGCTGCAGCATCAGTGGAGCATGGCTCTCAACAAGACGACAGTGGCCAGGAGACGGACGCGACGGAAGTCGCGTTCGACACCCCGAGCAGCATGGAGAGTGATGACAACGTCGCCATGGACACAAGCAAGGAAGAGGCCGCTATGACAGCTGCGAAGCGGTCGCATGACGAGAGCGTAGGCGAGAAGATGCCGCCTGATGGCGGCAATGATGAACCGCCGCCGAAGACATCGGGAGTCAGACGCTCGACGCTACGGCCACGGCCGAACTTTTCGGCCGACACGCGGCAGGCGGGTAAACCGCCTCCGTAGCTCTAGTGGGACCGTGTTGGTGTGAATGTCAACTCTTCGTCGATCATCTTCAAGATGATCCGGCAGCGGCGATGTGTCTGTGTTCGAAAAAAAAAACGGGGTTGCTCCTCCGACGTGCTTCCAATCGCCACCGGACGTTTCTTTGGGAAGCCGCATGATCATGCGGACGATGCGGACCGTCCACCGAAGTAAGCCACAATGACCACCGAGGTAGGAACGCGACGGCCAGAAGCGTGTTTTCTCTCTCTATAACACATGGTATTTAAGCTGGACACACCACTTCGTGTAGCCACACTGAATGTCAGAGGGCTTGGAGCAAGAAGGCGGCAGTACCAGCTTCACCGCCTCAGGGACCCAAGGGGGGTCTAAACACACTTGCCATGATAAAGTTTTTCTCTCTCTCTCTCCTTTTAGACAATGATCTAGACCTGATAGCAGTCCAAGAGTCTAAGATAGAGTCAGAGGAACATGCCGGCCGCATGGTGGTTCCTTCAGGCAAATTTTCATGTCTGCGTTTGCCATTCTGTAGGTGCATCTGGTGGATGCCTCTTATTTATATGCAACACTTTGGGTATAGGCGTGGAGTCGGTTTTTTCTTGTGAAAGTGGCCGTCTTTTGGTTGTTGATTTCACCTTTTCGAAATTATGTTGGCGTGTTATTTGTGTATATGCTCCGAATGTGGAAAGAGAGCGTCAGAATTTTTTTGATTCCTTGCAGTCATGGTTCAAGTGCGACAAAGTTTTGGTTGTTCTTGGGGACTTCAATTGCGTGTGCATGGCTGTTGACAGAGCTAAGTGCAGAAAATTTAGAGATAAGAGTGCTGAAATGCTGACCGCGTTTGTTAGTGACTATAGCTTAGAGGATATTGGCAGTGTGTTCTCCGCTGGGAGCTGTCCGGAATACACGCACTTTCAGCGCGATAGTCATGCGCGATTGGACAGAGTATATGTGTCAGTTGATCTTGTTCCCTTATGCTCTAGTTATCATGTACAACCAGTGACTTTCAGTGATCATTGTCTTGCTGAGCTAAGGCGACGGCTGTCTCATCTTCTACTTTCAGGGGTATTTATGTTTACAAATAACCTAACCTTGGGAGTGCTCACCAGCGCCACCCACGTTCTTCTTAAGCGGCGGACGTAGCACGTCCTGAGTTACCGCTGATGTGACGTAGAACGTCATCGAACGGCGAGGGTAGAAGCTGTGTGAGAACCCTGTTATGCTTCCTAAGGCATCAAGGCTGCCAGAACCGAGGCCCTCGTTAAGCAAATAAGCAGACAAGGAAAGGGGAATGAGGGGCTCGTTATAAATATGAGAAAAGCCAACAGCCAAAGAAATCAAGGGGCACAGCGAATTTTTAATTTATTTATTTATTTTGTGGTGTTGATACTGAATATGTTACCGCTTAAAGCTAATTGATTAGAAAAGCAGAAGAAAAAAACAACCACATGCCGCCGGTGGGATCCGAACCCACGACCTCCGCGTCCGGTGCTCTACCGCTGAGCTACGGCGACGACTGTCAAACCTTCTGCTTTCAGGGGTATTTATGTTTACAAATAACCTAACTTTGGGAGTGTTCACCAGCGCCACCCACGTTCTTCTTAAGCGGCGGACGTAGCACGTCCTGAGTTACCGCTGATGTGACGTAGAACGTCATCGAACGGCGAGGGTGGAAGCTGTGTGAGAACCCTCTTATGCTTCCTAAGGCATCAAGGCTGCCAGAACCGAGGCCCTCGTTAAGCAATTAAGCAGACAAGGAGAGGGGAATGAGGGGCTCGTTATAAATATGAGAGAAGCCAACAGCCACAGAAACCAAGAGGGAAAGGGGATTTTTAATTTATTTATTTATTTTGTGGTGTTGATACTGAATATGTTATCGCTTAAAGCTAATTGAAGAAGAACGTGGGTGGCGCTGGTGCACACTCCCAAGGTTAGTTTATTTATAAACATAAATACCCCTGAAAGCAGAAGATTTGACAGCCGTCGCCGTAGCTCAGCGGTAGAGCACCGGACGCGTAATCCGCAGGTCGTGGGTTCGGATCCCACCGGCGGCATGTGGTTGTTTTTCTTCTGCTTTTCTAATCAATTAGCTTTAAGCGATAACATATTCAGTATCAACACCAAAAAATAAATAAATTAATTAAAAATTACCTGTGCCCCTTGATTTCTGTGGCTGTGGGTGGTGGTGAAAACATTTATTAATCATAGAGAGAGGTGTTGGGGGTCGTGACCTGAAGGGTCACGCCCTTACAACCACTAGGTGGGATGCCTAGTCAGGCACACCATTGGCGTTTGCCGCAGCCCGGGCGCGCTGCGTTAAGGCCCTTTGGGCCTCGAGGGTGCAGCAACCGGACAGGGTCGCCTCCCAGTCCTCTAGGGTGGGGTTCGGGATAGGGGGTAGGGATGGGTTCTGCTGGCAGGCCCACACCATGTGGTAGGTGTCAGACACCTCCCCACAGTGTGAGCACCGCCCGTCGAATTTAGGATCGAAATGCTGTAGAATTGCCGGGAACAACATCGTGTTGGTGAACAGGCGCAGGAGTACCCGCTCGTTGACCTTCCCCAGCCCTTTACATGGGGTGGGAAGAGTTTGGTGCGTGGATTTGTAATAATCGCATATTTCCTTAAAAGTGTAAATCGGATTAAAATGGAAGTCCTGGTCGGCGCCGGGTCCCGTGGGAAATGCCCGGAGAGAGAGCGCGCGGGCGGTGGCGTCGGCTGCCTCATTTCCGTGGACGCCTTGGTGACCTGGAGCCCAAACGATAGATCGGTGCGCGGGATCCGAGTCTCGGCTACAATTTTGGTAAATACGATAAGCTAGGGGAGTAACCCACCCTTGCGTGACGTTTCGACAAGCCCCTCGTGAGTCGGTGATTATGTATTTGGAGGAGGTGTCAGAGGCTGCCAAAGCGATGGCAACCTCTTCTGCGTGAATTGCTGACTGGGCCTTGAAAGTAAGGGCGTCTACTGTTTTACCCTCGTGGACGACCGCGGCCGTGTACCATCCCCTGGAGTCCTGGCCGGACGCGTCCACGTAGAAGACTCCTGGTTTGCTCCGAAAATGGCGGTCCAAGGCTTCCGCCCGCGCCAGGCGCCTGCCATTATGATCCTCTTTGGACATATTGGTGGGGAGAGGCCGCACGTGGAGGGCGCTTCTCCAGTGTACGGGAAGGCGGCATCTCTCCTCTGTGAATTGAGTGTGCTGGATGTGTAGTCGGGCTAAAAGGCGGCGACCCGACCCTGTCTTTGTGAGACGAGTGTATTGGTTGTTGAGGTGGGCCTCCCGAAGCTCCCTAAAAGTGTTCACCATCCCCAGTGCCATAAGGCGGCTGGTAGAGGTAGAAACTGGGAGGTCCAGCGCACGTTTCATGATTTTGCGGAGGATGACCTCGAGGGAATCCTCCTCCTGTTTCCGCAGGTGGAGGTAGGGAGTCGAATGCAAGATTCGACTGGTCACGAATGCGTTCGCCAGCCGCAAGGCGTCTTTGCATCGTAACCCACCGCGCTTGTTGGAAACCCGGCGGACCATGCGGCCCACCTGGTCCCCCACCTGCCGGAGCTTGGCGAGTGTTGTGTCGCAGCGTCGCTGGTTGTGTATGAAGAGTCCAAGGACTCTGATTTCCTTGGATTCGCGAATGGGACCGCTTTGCAACGAGAGATTGATTTGGGTCGAGCATGTGCGCGAGGGACGTAAATGCACGAATTCCGATTTCTGCGGGGAGCATTGCAGACCACAGTCTCGAGCATAGCGGTCCACTATGCTGGCGGCCGTTTGCAGGCTGGTCTTTATATCCCCCAGGCGTCCTTGCGTAGCCCAGATGGTGATGTCGTCGGCGTACAGCGCGTGCTGGACCCCTTCGACCGCACCAAGCAGGGCGGGTAGGCGCATCATGGCAATGTTGAATAGCAGAGGGGACAGCACCGCGCCTTGTGGAGTCCCCCTCGTGCCGAGCAGGAAAGGTCCGTGCTCTTCGTCCTGTATTCGGATGTAGGACAGTCTGTCCGTGAGAAATTGTTGAACGTAATTGAAGGTATTGGTGCCGCAGTGAGTTTGACTCAAATGTGTGAGTATGATCTCGTGAGTTACGTTATCGAACACTCCTTTCAGGTCGAGCGCAAGGACAATTTTATCGTTTTGGGGGTGTGTAATGGGGTTCAAGATTTCGCGGTCGAGTGGTTCTGTGGTTGTTGGCTTCTCTCATATTTATAACGAGCCCCTCATTCCCCTTTCCTTGTCTGCTTAATTGCTTAACGAGGGCCTCGGTTCTGGCAGCCTTGATGCCTTAGGAAGCATAACAGGGTTCTCACACAGCTTCCACCCTCGCCGTTCGATGACGTTCTACGTCACATCAGCGGTAACTCAGGACGTGCTACGTCCGCCGCTTAAGAAGAACGTGGGTGGACGCGTAATTCGGAGGTCGTGGGTTCGGATCCCACCGGCGGCATGTGGTTGTTTTTTCTTCTGCTTTTCTATCAATTAGCTTTAAGCGATATCATATTCAATAATATTCTAAATTGATCAACACCACAAAATAAATATATTAATTAAAAAAAATCCCCTGTGCCCCTTGGTTTCTGTGGCTGTTGGCTGCTGTCATATTTATAACGAGCCCCTCATTCCCCTTCCCTTCTTTGCTTAATTGCTTAGCGAGGGCCTCGGTTCTGGCAGCCTTGACGCCATAGGAAGCATAAGAGGGTTCTCACGCAGCTTCCACCCTCTCAGTTCGATGACGTTCTACGTCACACCTGCGGGAACTCAGGACGTTCTACGTCCGCCGCTTATGAACGTGGGTGGCGCTGATGAACACTCTCAAGGTTAGTTTACTTGTAAACATAAATACCCGCGAAAGCAAAAGGTTTGACAGCCGTCGCCGTAGCTCAGAGGCAGAGCACCGGACGCGTAATTCGGAGGTCGTGGGTTCGGATCCCACCGGCGGCATGTGGTTGTTTTTTCTTCTGCTTTTCTATAAATTAGCTTTAAGCGATATCATATTCAGTAATATTCTAAATTGATCAACACCACAAAATAAATATATTAATTTAAAAAAAATCCCCTGTGCCCCTTGGTTTCTGTGGCTGTTGGCTTCTGTCATAGAGGTATTATGTCTTTTAGAACATCGGACCGAGCGCTTCTCAGCCTTTTCGATCGACGTCTAGGACTTGTTTTACTCCATCCTTCTAGAAGAATTCTTTCCAGCGTTCAAGAAAGCATTGAAACCCATGGTGTTCTGCCTTTTCAGTACAATGCCAGTGTTCCGGGCAGTGGGTTCCATAAGTTTAGTACTAAACCTTCATCCTCGTCTACCTTCTCCGTTTGGGAAGAGGTATATTCGTCCACACATGGAATATGTATTTGGTCCGGCATTGCCGCTGCTCTGGGGGATCTGTTTCTCGCATCTAAGAAACAGGGTCGCTTCCTGTACTTAGAAGCCTTCCCAGCAGTCATGAAGACTTCCAGGTACCTCGATTACTACCTTGTCCTCATGGTTCATGCTCGTGAACCTTCCCAGACTAACAAATTGTCGAGTCGCGAGTTTGACTTTTTGCGCGCCATTTGCAGGAGCCAGGAACCGAAGACCGGAGTGTGTTCTTGGTGCTTTTGTTTTTGTTTATTCGTGGGCTACCAATTGCGAAGATACAGCTCCCCGGTTGAGCACCCTGCGTGCGTCGCCGACTTCCGTCCGCTTCCCGCAATCGGATTAGGTTACGGACTCAGTGCTTTGCCGCGCATCCCCAGCCATGTCCTGGCGCCGCTTGCCGGGTCCGCCGTGCAGGTGCTCTCTGGCCCGGTTTGAGCTGTAGGCATTTGATTATTCGGAATCCGTCATCGCATGGTTCGCGCAAAACTCATGTATACAAACGCACACGCAATCCGTCGCTACTTGTACAAGGGTGTGAGCTGACACCCGCTGATTGTATTTGTGTCTGTTATTTTGAAACAGTTCACATGTTTGCTGTCCACATATCTTGAAATGATTGGCTCTGATAGGTTCAGGTAACGCCTTTCCTGATTGGTCTAATTAGTCGTAAAACGGAGCCCGTATTCTGAGTTTGTGTCACCATCGGAAGCATCATATTCGGCCTCACCTGAGTGGTCAAAATGCCGAAACCGGCTGTCAGTTGAATTGCGACTGTGAGCGGCAGCAGGATATCACTGCGTTGCGGTTGCCGCAGCGAAACCTTCAGTTGCGCTATTGCTCTTTGTCGAGAAATGGAACGCGATCATTGTGACAGGAGAAAAATTCAGGCGCAGTTTTAGTTGTAGAAGGCGGCAGCTGCAGGCGCTGATCGCCGATGATAAATAAAAGGCAGCTATCTTTTTACCACAGCATGGCGTTTTACATTTATATTGAACGGAAACAGGAGCTGATGTAGTAATTTGCAGCGTACATTCACTCGCTGCACCATGCGCGCTCGCTGTCATGCTCAAACATCAAGACGCCGCCACGACCCAACAACATCGATAAACGTAAGTCGCTGCTTTGATCAGACCGTTGTGCAGATGATAATTCGCTTGTTTCATTTCTTTTTTGCAGGCAATGCAAAACCGTGAGATGCCGCTGTGCTGTTTCGCTTTTCATTTTGATGAGTAAATAAATAAAAGGGATCACCCGGAAGGAACCTCCCGCAGTGCTTCTCTTCAAATATGCCTTAGGAGACTTCGCAGAAGAAGTTTTCAGAGAGAGAGAGAAAGGAATTTTAATGACAGGAAAAGGTGAAGATGTCGCCGGTAGTAACGTGGCCCTGGCCTGCTACTCCACACAGGGGAAAGGAAAGGGGAGGAAAGGGAAAGTGCGAATGAAGGTTGGTGATGGCATAATACCACGAGTTTCATGAGTGATGTCCACACGCACACGCACACACACACTGACTGGCACTCGCATCGCGGTGAGTAGACGCACGTGAAGTTCGTGTCTTGAACGCACACACCGACACATCTAATTAACACTTAATGGAGTAGGGGCTCCATGAAAACACAAATGTAAACCATGTAAACCGTGTAAACCAAGTAGATAGTGCACAGATGGTCACAGACGGGTATCCAGGCCGGTTTCACACAAAAACTTGAGCACGGCCTTTGTCACACACGACGAAGCAGAGCGTTTCGCCCTGGCGCCTAGAAGAGTTTCTTCAGAGAGAGGGAGGGCGAAAGTCCAGTTTTCTGCCATGGTGTGAATCGCATGCCCATTGACGTCTGAAAACTAACTTTCAAGCTAACTCGTTAGGTCAGTGGTCAACCACAGCACCGTGGCCACCGAAAATCGTAAAGGGCACCATAAAAACACCTATGGCATGACAAAGGTGTTGGTGTAGTGGCGCAATCGATGGCGACTAACTATCCAGGCACATGATGAGGTAGTCACGCTGTCAGACACTGCACACGATCATGTTGTAGGACTCTTCAAAAGCTGATAGAGAGTTCATTAATATCGAATGCACGTTTTAACACAATAAACACAAGCATTTTACGGGACATGCTTTAAGTTACATCATTCCGGGTACGCAGACAAAACGATAACACCGGTGATAGTGGCGCCATTTGGTTTCCATGTAGTGAAGCATTTCTGCTCCATACCGGCGCTCGTTAGGCCTAGGAGTTACTGAAGCGCGCAAAGAAATATTTCCAAATTTAAATTGACGCAAGACAAGGTGAAGCGAAAGCCCTGTATGCCATTTATAGCAAACTAATGTGCCGAAAAACCCAGTAAGACCAACGAGTTCACTCTGAAGCGAGAGGATGCACTTCAGGAGCGCGCCCCTATGTTTTGTGTTATCTCATTGGGGCTCCTGAGCATCTGTTATGAAGCATATACATTGTGTGTGGCGTCGTTGCTCGGGACCCCTGCTCCGAAAATGCCGCGCGCCCATGCGTATGACTGACTGTTCTACAATGTGTGCTTAGATACTTTGCCACAGTTTTTTCAGTTCATTAGTGTTTCGGACCTATCTTCAATAAATCAATTTAATCAATGCATCAAATCGACTCCTGCTTGTCCCCTTTTTCGATGTCGTGTTTCCCTCGCCCCGTCAAGGGCTCACATTTCATTACATTATCTGACGTTAAAGAGGTTTTCCGTGTCGTCCTCCCCCGTTTGAGGTGACCTATGAATTTCCGTTGAAATACACTACCGAATTTCTTGACCGAAGACTCGTGTTTCATTCCGCCCATGATTGTCTGGCCGGTTAATAACGCCAGGCGGAATCACTTCAGTCGTACCAATCGGCTGGCTAACTTCAAACAATTGAAAAGAAGCGCTGTCAAATGGTGACTTGGGAAAGCCCACAGCTCATCCTATGTTGATTCCACGGATTCCAGCTTAAGCTAACACGGTGAGCGACTCATATGAGCCTGGTTTCCTCCCATAGCAAAAAATCCGTGCACTCAATCTGAAATTGCAGTTAAGAACCAGCTCACTTGCAAGGATTCGTCGCAGGAAACTCCTCCAAGAAAATATAGAGAAAAATAAACAGCCGATTAAGCTTACCAGATGCAAGGTATCTGCGCTAGCACGTCGGGTTTCATTTCGCTTTTGGTTCAAGTCTAAAGTTTCAAGATCAGGCTTCAGACGAATATCGGCGAAATCGGTAATTGCGGACCTCAGTGGTTGTCATTAGCTATCTAGGACGTGCGTCAAAAACCAGAGAGGTGTACGTCTCCCAAAACAATGTATACAATCAACAACAACAATCAACAACAACTAGAAAAGTAAAAATGAAAGGGTTCCATCCCATAGATAAATATGCAAAAATCAGGCAGAGTTCCCACACGCAGGTGGTTTTTAAGAAAAACGTCAAATAAAATTAGTCTTCTGAGTCCACGTAGCAATCGCATAAAGGATAATGAAAATAGTCCAGTCGGTACTTAAGGCGGATGGTAGTGAGCAATGTCGCTAGAGGAGACCTCGCCGGTGCCTGCGGTGCGTAGTCGAAGCGGTGCCTCGACGATCCGTGTCGTTGCCGGGATGCATCGGCCTGTGAGGGCAGCCTCAGTGAGTGTTTCCTGCACGGGCGTCAAAACTCTAGTTCCCTAATCTCTCCTCGGGGCGGCCGCGCGGAGGGGACGCCGTGGCATACCGACCTCCTCGCCATGCGGGTGCGTTGCGCCCATGTATCTTCACGGCCGTGGATTTCTTCGGTCTCCACGTAAGCGATTATTGCTTCCGCGCAGACGCGCACTTTGCACCGTCTGCAAAGTTCCTTCCCAGTGGCCAGGCCGGCATTGTCCGCTGTGTGGTATAATTTCTATCTTCTCTTCCTTTCTTGACGGGGCGTCTCGCACTCACTCGTGACAGTGGTAGTGTACTATAAAATATTGAAGACGCTTAAGGCGCCCTTATAGGGCAAGTGACACCGGTGGGTTCAGGATCCGTTGCGTAAAGATTGAATTTGATGAAGACGACGACATGCAATGCAGAGCGCGAGAAAGTTTGGTTTGGTTTTGTTTATGGGGTTTAACGCAACCAAATTCTCACCAAATTATTCCGAATTGATATGGGTCCCAGCCCATTCGGGGAATCCGGGGAACGAGGCAGCCCACAATAAAGCCCGAGGTTTCATCGACCGGGCAGTGGAGGAGTCTGGCTCCCTGAATTTCACGAAGGACTCCATGATCACATATCATGATCTCACCAATCATTTCAAACTAGAGAGGAGAATTTTCCCCCCTCCAGACAAAAGACTTACTAAAAAACAAGAGGTCACGTGGCGTCGTCTACAGACGAGATCGATACGCACCCCATCACTCCTCGCGCACATTTATCCAGATCTTTACAACCCAAACTGCAAACACTGTGGCCAACGTGCTACCTACGATCACATCCTGTGGGACTGCAAAATAGAGCCACCTCCGGGTGATCTAGTTACATCTCCTTCTCTCGAGCGGTGGGAGACCGTGCTGGCTAGCTCTGACCCCAGAACGCAAGTTTTGGCGGTGGAGTGGGCTGACAAAGCCGTCGAGGGCTATGTACTCTCGACCACTTAACGCGACCTCTTGCCAAGCTCTTTCCGGCGAATAAAATGTTTTACAATCAATAACGTCCCAAAGTCACTAAGACTATGAGAGACGCCGTAGTGGAGGGCTCCGGAAACATCGACCACCTGGGGTTCTTTAACGTGCACTGACATCGCACAGTACACGAGCCTCTAGAATTTCTCCTCCAAAGAAAAGCCACCGAGGCGGCAATAGCGCGAGAAAGTCAGTTAAACACGAGGGATCATCGTTTGCGTAGATCGCATGCGGCAATAGCATAGTGCTCTTCTGCAGTGGTCAGCGAAGCTGTTCTGTTCGCGTATACTGCGGGTTCGAAACCCAGGCGGGGTGGAGACGCGGCCCCGTTTATTCTATTTCTGCAGGTTTAGCTGGCTTCAAACACTCAGACAAGAGTTTTTTTTTTTTCGAGATTAGAAGTCTTAGTGATAGAGTACTAAAAAGCAGGCGCCCTACCAATCCTTACATCCACAATTTCTCACCGTCTAAAATGACCCGGCCAAGCGCCAACGCGGACCTTATGGTCCCCGCTCCTAGCAACCTTTTGGCTTCGCAATCTCGTAAATCAGCTTGAGAGGGAACCGCGTGTACCATGAACCAAAAACTGCAGTTATTTCCGTGCATTATCGTAGTTGACTTCATGCCTGTAATTTATGGCGTGGTCTATACTGACCAAACCGGTAGCTCTTCAATAATCGCTACGCATCAATACACGTTATACGCTGTATGGAAAGAGTGTTCCTGGGCACCATGATGTCCACTGCGTGAATACTGGCTGCCTTCCATGCTTCAGAAGCTTCTTCATAATCAGAAAAGCAGTAATCGACTTATCAGTCAGAATATTAGGTTTGGTTTGGTTTTATGGTGTTTAACGTCCCAAAGCGACTAAGGCTATGAGAGACGCCGTAGTGGAGGGCTCCGGAAATTTCGACCACCTGGGGTTCTTTAACGTGCACTGACATCGCACAGTGCACGGGCCTCTAGAATTTCTCCTCCAAAGAAATTCTAGCCGCCGCGGCCGGGATCGAACCCGCGTCTTTTGGGTCAGCAGCCGAGGACCATAGCCACTGAGCCACCGCGGCGGCAGTCAGAATATTAGAGAAAGTCTTTAAAAATAACAGCGCCAAAGGCGCATCCGTAGGCGTCCCTTCGACCTCCTTCACTGAAAGAGAAGAGGCGTACCTTCTGCTAGCAAGAACTGCCATCGAACGAATACGTTCCTTTATCCTGTCCCATGGTCTTCCGGGCGGTTTTAGAGCGATAGCTCTACTAGATGCAAAAGTTGACCTCCGTGTCGGTGCGATCGGAGACATTGACCGTCTCATCTGCAACCAGAATTCACCATTCCCAACACCATGGCAACCTCCAATTCTGGCCCGGGCCATTGCCAAAATTTGGCCTCAGCCCGCCCCTGAAATTTAACCTTGGCTAATTTTTACCAAAATCGATGTCCGACCATATTTGACCATGCCCAAAACGATGGTTACCTCCAAATTGTGCTCGGATCATTTCCAAAAATTTGGCCCGGGCCACCCCCGAAATTTCATTTTGGCCGATTGGGACCAAAATCGACGTCCGTATATACCTGAGCGCGCCCGACACTATGGACATCTCGGTCCATAGTGTCGGTCCAGGCCACCTCCGAAAAAATAGTTCACAGCTTTACGATTCACATGCCTCGCGCTTGATTGTGGGCCACCTTGACTAAAGCAGTCGGCCTCTCCCGACCACCCTCTTCAATTTGTGGCAGACAGGCGTCAGCTGCAATCTTAGACGCATTGCTGAATAGCTAATAATGCTTGTTACGTATTGCTGAATAGCCAATAATGCTTGTTAAGATCCGGGTGCTCAGCATAGTCGCCTGTCAGAGTGAGTTAGGATTTGATCGAACGCTCGTTACGCAACTTAGACGGTTAGGCAACTTCCGCGTAACCTTTCGCGTACTCACGGTGTATCCGCAAAGCCCGAGAAAGCTGCGGAGCTCTTTTCTTGTCGTTCGCTGGGATATACCCCCTATATCTGCGAGTTTGTCGGTATCTGGTCCGTGCATGCCTCCTCCCACCATATGGCCCAAATACCTTAAGCGCGTCTGGGCAATCTGACACTTTTCACCACTTATTTTAAGTTTAGCCACAGGTTAAAGACGCATGATTGGTTCCAAATGCTAGAGATGTTCTGGCCATGACTGCAAAAAGATTGCGATAACGTGAAGGTACGCAGCGGCACACCTTTGGTGCTTAGACAGAAGTACGTTAATCAGTCTCTAGAACGTTGCTGCAGCGTTTTTTAGTCCGAAAGGCATGACATGCCAGGCATACTGCCCGTCATGCTTCACGAAGGCCGTTAAGTGCTGGCTCTCCGGTTCTACAGGAACCTGCCAATAGCCGCGTCGTAAATCTATCACAAAGATAAACCTCGACTGGCCTACTTTCATGAGTTCCTGGGCATGCATCACAGGAAAAGCGTCGGTTTTCTTTCCAGTGCTGAGAGCTCTATAGGAGGTATTCACTGAGGCCGCGCTACCAGACGGCGCGAGCGTCGTCACGGAAAGCGCGCCACGTTTGCGGTCGTTTCAGGCCAGCTCGCGCAGCGTCACGGTGCGCCGTGAGGTACCCGGCCTGAACTGTCAGTGATCCGTAACATATTTGTACGTTGTTGAATACGTCAGCGACCACTTATCTTTGTGGAGCGCGTATTGTGCATGAAGTTTGCAGCAGAATTCTTCTGCGCCGTGATATAACCGAGCTGCCTCAACTCGGCAGCAAAACTGGCTGGTTGCGCTGCTCGCAAGAATGTAAACGACTTGCAGCTTTTAATATCAGTCGATAACTGTCCGCTAGTCATGCAGGGCACATCGTGGATAATCAGCACGATTAATTACCGAAATTCCAAAACTGCCGCCGCAGAAATTGATAATTCAAGCGCCTGTAGTCCGCGAACTGCTGAAGCCTCACAGGCGGTGTTTCAGCAGAAAGGCAAAGCGTCATAGCCGCCTTGTTTACTTTTACGACAAGAATGGTCAAACTAATACTGTCACGTGCTGCTCGCAGCACGAACGGTAGACTTAGCGAGAATGTTATGCAGTTTTGATTGCAGCTACGTAGCGCTGCTTCGAATGCACAAGACGTCTAGTCATTTCGCAGCAACGCAGTGTGCAGCCATTCCGCTAGATTCAGTAGTAACACGTCACTTTAAGCAGAATGAGGTTACAAGTTAAGCTACAGCTAAGCAAACAGACCCTTCGAATTACTCACCTCTCCAAAAAAGGCACTTCGGCATCTCGGCCGTCGGCACCCTAAGCACGGCTCCCTTGGACTCACCCGCTTCTCAAGTAATTGCACCCTCTCGTAAGTTTTTATGCTTTAATTCCTTGGCCTGTCAGCAAACTTAAGACGTGCACAATGTGCGCCTCGATACCGGTGAATTCAACGCGCGGCAGCAGTCCTGTACGTCGCTCACCATGCCGGCGCCTCCGCATTCCTACGGGGGGTCGACGTTTTCACAAAGTGGAACCTTTTGAGCGTGCCCGGTCTTTTCTGCTTCGCGCAGTTCACGGAATATTCACTCAGTCACGCGGTGTTACGGGTCGGACAGAAATTATCTGCGGCGAGACGCGAAATACACTCACATTTCACCCATCACCAGCTTATTAAACGCTTCGGCTGGCTGCGGCGGACGCGCGCGCGACCACCAACATGGCGAATGCCGCGCCGGCCGCTAGCGCCCCTTGCGGATGACGTCATGTGAATACCTCCTATAGTCAACACATAGACGGACCAAGCCATACGATTTTCCTACGCACAGCACGGGATGCGCGTAGACGCGTGATTGCGATCGGAACTAGTGCTTTTATGTCAAGGCATCGAAATGTGCACCTGCGAGAGCTCCCTACGCACACCTTGCTTTCCGAATGCTGAAATGAACGAGGCGTTCTGAAGCTAGTCGCGTTCAGTACGATGGTTGCAGTGATCGCGACCGAAGCGTGCACATGGCGTTCTTTCTGCTATGCATAAGTTTTGATCGCGATTCGTGCTGGCACTGTGCTTCAGAATTGCCGTGTAAACGACGTGACTCGAGCTTGGCTGCACGGCCGTCGGACTGTTTTCTGCGGCGACAACAGCGATGCCGCCATCCTGCTGCGCCTTGGTGCGCCATTCAATACATTTTGTGATGATGGGTGCTCGGGTTACGACTCGCCGGAGGAACTGTGTAACCTGTGTGAAAGCGTCGGTGCAGTGCAAATGTATCTTCGGGTGCATCATTTTTTTTTCATACCGGCTGTGCGCAAATTTGCCTGCAATAAATATCTGCGTGATCATTGGGTGACGGAACACTTCCTCTAGCCATTTCAGTTTAGGTTGTGAAAATATAGTATTACGCGATTTCAAACAAGAATCATTGTCGCATTTAAATCACAGCGGGTTGAGAGTGTACAAATCACTAATATGTGCCAAATCATAAGTCTGTTTTTCATGAGCATTTAAATTGATCTAGCGCAAAAAAAAATGTGGCAGCAGCTTATGCGATAAAACCTGTCCACAGAGCAAGTTCGGCATAACGAGTCTTGAAGAAAAACAAAAAAATATTGACAAAGCCTTTTCTTTTTTCTTTTTACTTAGCAGTGTTAAGTCAATATTGACAAATGCTTGGCAATATTAAGTTGAAGTGGGATTTGTTATAAGACAGTGAAGACAGTGAAGTGAAGCCATAAGGCTACAAAGAAAACCTACAAGGCTTTCCTTTGTAGCGGTATGGCTGTACTTGGATGCTAATGGTTAATTACTTATTAGTAAATTACAAATCCATCAAGTTCTTACCTGGCATATCATGTTAGCTCACCACTCAAGTATTGTCATTTAGTACTGTTTAGGTATAGAAAATGTTAAAATAAATTGTTCAAATGAAGTGCGTAGTCGCGTTCTCAGCTCAGCAGACCAATATACGTAATGCTATCTTATGCGTAAGAACTTTCCTCACAATCTAATTTAAGTAATATCGGAGCAGATTCACACGATAGTTTTGTGGGATGGTATGCAGTTGTATTTAGGCTAACTTGCACACTGTACAAGATAGGTATAGCCAGTTAAACTCGAGCACTGAAAAGCTAAGCATTCATTACTGTGCATATCTGTGTCAGACTTTCCTTGGTGCTGCTCTCTTATCGTCTCTTCAGCTATGCCAGAGATCGAGTTCATAACATGGCTCAGTGATAATGCTACAAATGCATACTTATGCATGTGACTTTTATACATTCAGTATAGTGTTAACAGAGCTGTTTGTTCACCTTAAACACACAAACCGTCAACTTCAAGTTGCAGAAAAGAGATGGCAGAAACGACAAAAGCCATCACTGCTTTTCTGTTTTTCTTCGGCATTCTTCGGCCTAACTTCATACTGGACTTTTCCAAGTTTCTGATGCCTGTCGATGCATCAGTTAATTCTTTTCTTTGAAAGCAGACTGGTAGTGATACAGGTATATTGTGCTGAACATGTTAATAGTCAGCAACTAAAAGCACTCTAAAATTTAGCATATTCAGCATATGAATAACCAATAATGCTTGTTAAGATCCGGGTGCTTAGCATAGTCGCCTTGCAAAGTGAAATTAGGATTTGATCGAACGCTCGTTACTTTCTTCGAAAAAAAGCGAGAAAAATATCGGCATATGTTGACAACTGATCACCGTTACGTTCAGCCATTCTACATTTTACTGATCACTGCAAATAACTTTAAACATCGCTTTAAGGCTGTATCAGAGAACATATGCATATACGTCTGTCACATACTCAAAATGGCTTATTTTCATTTAATTTTATTGCATGACATCATCGCTCCCATACTGAAAATCCAATTTCGCAAATTCTGCTTGAGATGTTAGTGTTTGCTCGAGATAACCAGATAATATGCCCATTGTACCCTGTTTCCCTGGCTATACAAGTATTCTTTCTGAGCCTAAACCAGGAGCCATTGCCATGTAATGCCTCCAAATTGGTTCTTGCATTTACTCTACCTGCAATCCAGCTTACTGGCTCCGTCATCTCATTATATATATATTAATGAGAATGGCACGTATAGACATTTATGCAGCACAAAAGCCCACATTTTGTTTTGCATTCACAGCGACATTTGAGAATGCTTTGGTGTTGCAAAGAGTATATGCCAGCTTGTTTTGAATATGACACAATGACGTGGCCTCAGCAGACCTTCCCATACTTGTTTTCAACGCTGAATTCTGGCTTGTGCAACTGCAATATGAGCTCAGGAAGGAATGCTAAACCACCACTTGATGGCCCGCTGTCACTGTACAGAACAAAGCCATGCACTTTAGCCCAGCGATGCACGTCTAAGCCCCTTTGCAGCCACACAGTGCTATTTAATTTGGCTTTAATAATGGCCTGAAAAACATGACAAAAATAAATCAGTATTTTTGCATTGTCACTTCTCTGTGAAATTAGCTGGAAACATAAGTTCTCATGTGCATTAGCATTTGTGTTTGACAGCAGTGTTTTGCTAAATTGTGAATGTTCAGTGCATGCACAATACAGACACACGCACACAAACACTTTATATATTGAATAGGTAAGCTTGTATTTTGTACTAACGGTATACGGAGCTAAGGAGAAGGCCATTTACATATTACAGTGGCTACAAAATGCTTGAGAAAGGATGCAATTGCAATTATTTTCTTTCTCTGTCAGAATCGAACTCAATATGTCTCTGCTAACGGCTGTTCCTCCTCTCACACCTCTGTGACATCCGGTGTACCACAAGGGTCGGTACTGGGACCTCTTCTCTTCCTAATTTACATTAACGATATTCCTGAATGCATTTCTCATTCTTCTATAAGGCTTTCAGACGACTGCGTCATCTATCACAAAATATCTAACCAAACTGATTCTATTTATTTTCAGGATGATCTCACAAGCGTATCTAACTGGTGTGATAAGTGGTGCATGCGACTAAACGTTAAGTAGTAGTAGTAGTAGTAAAAGACTTTTAATCGACCATAATTTACAGGCCGAGCATTTCGACCGCCTGGGCGACCAGAAGCCGCTGTTGTTCTTCCCCTTCAGCGCCAAGCCAGTCGAGCCAGGTGGTGATGGATAGAGAGGGTGGGGGGAAGGAACCCGACTGCTGAGCAGCCGGGCAATAGAATAGGCAATGGGCCAGGTCCGCATAGATACAGGGGCAGTTGGGACAGGAAGGGTCCGATCGATAGCGATAGAGGAAGAGGCGGGACGGGGTGATAACTGCATTCATCTGAATGTGCCGAAGAAGGCGAGACTCCGGCACCGTGAGTGATGGATGAGGGGGAGGGTAAAGGTGTTTGTCGAGGCGGAGCTCAAGGTAGACCTCTTTTATGGTGCGGCGAAGGGTGAGTCTCCCACCGTCCTCCGAGGGCTTGGGCCAGGGGATCAACGGTGCCCGGAAAAGTGTGTCGCGGGCGAGCTGATGGGCCAGCTCATTGCCGTCAATCCCTGAATGCCCAGGGACCCAGCGGAGGAAAACGATGGAAGGCTGCAGTGCGGAGACCGCTCGTTCGACCTCCTGTTGGAGAGAAGGGGTCAGGGTGCGTTTCTGTATGTGGTGTATAGCGGCTTGTGAGTCCGAATAGACTGTGTACTCTTGGAGAGAGGGAAGGAGGGAAAATGACTGGAGGGCATGCGCAATGGCGAGGACCTCGAGGGACAATGCGTCTGGAGGGTGTAGATACGGCCCGCTGGTGTGGGTTTCAGGAGCAGGGAGGTGTGGATGGTACAGGGCGTAGCCGCAGGAACCTCGAGGAGCCACGAAGGAGGCATCCGTGTAAGCTACACCCTGGGTATCGAAGAGAGGGGAATGGTGCTGTGCGGCCGCATGACGACGTGCGGCCGCATGACGAGGATTCCGCTAGGTGGCGCCGCCCTGGTTAGCTGGCTACCTACCGCGCTATGCTTTAACCTGCCCCTGGCCTGGTCCAGGGCCTCGCCCGCCCCTGGATTTACACTCCATCGCTTCAGGAAGGCTCCCGAAGCACGTGGAAACCATCGGCATCACGGCCCGCTGCCGAACTGGCCCTCCAAGCGTCTCCAAAACTGTGAAGCGGCGCGGCGCCTCGCTAAACCTAACGCGCCGCGCCTCCACCGCCGCAATGCAGCGTCTGACCAAGCCCCTGCAGCCCAGACCCACCGATGCCGCCACCGCGGGGCCTGTTCCAACCACGTCGACAGCCGTCCCTCAAACGGGTACATTCAACGCCGCCCACACAACCGAGCACATTCCTGCCGCACTGCACGCCTTGAGCGACGCTGGGAGCACCGGATCGACGGCCGCGGCGCAGCCGGCAGCGTTCGTCGTCGGCGCAGCGTCCACACCTAGCCAACTCCACGCTACAAGGGACGCCAAGAGCTTCGGGGCCATAGACGCGTCGCAGCCGGCTGCGTTCGTCGCCGCCGCTGGAGCCGCTGCACCTACTCCAGCCAAAGGTCCCACTGACACCAAGACCTCCAGCCCGGCACCCGCGTCGCACACTGAGACTCCGGCTGAGGACTCAGACATGGACCTTACGACGTCCCCGGCAGACGACACTCCTTCCCAGGAAATCGGCTGGACCACCATCGGTGCCAACCGTAAGCCTGCCACCGCAGCCCGACCCCGCGCCGAGCTCATCACAGTTGCCATCCAGCTTCCCCCTGGAACCCTCACCCCCAAGCTACCTCTCTACGACGTACTCAACGCAGTCGCCTCCGCTGCACAACTTTCCTCGAAGACCAGTGCCGACATCACCCTTCAGGCCAGGCCAGCCCAAAGCCTTGTGTTTCTAAAGACTCATTCTCCTCTCACCGCCCACCTCCTACTCTCTGTCACGCATCTTCAGCTTCATGGTAAGCCTGTCACCATCAAAACTTACACCCCCCATCCTCCCATCTCATGCCTCGGCGTCATCCATAACGTCGGGGGCCACTTCACTCCTGATGACCTCATGCATGACCTGGAATCTTTCAAAACAGATATTCTCGCTGCTCGCATGATGGAATCCACTCAATCAGTGCTCATAACGTTCGCTGGCACCGTCATCCCCCACTTTGTTTATTTCAAACGCGTTGCCTTCCGGTGCCGTCCTCATAAACCTAAGCCTCCCACCTGCACCCGTTGTCTCACTCTAGGCCATCGCGCCCACCAATGCCCCCAGCACAGCGTTCCGGCCAAGTGCCGTCGCTGTGCTGCTCCTCTACCCGCTGACCCTTCCGCTCATGTGTGTGCCCAGCCCTGGTGCGTTCATTGCCAGGTGAACACCCACCCCTCCCTCGACCCCACTTGCCCCTTTCTCCTCGGTAAGCAACGCGAGTGTGCTAAAGCTGCATACCTCCGACGCCTAGCTTTGCGCCGGGCCACTCAACCCACCAACCCTCCCCCCTCCCCCGCCTCCTCCTCCTCCTCTAATCATGAATCTCCATCATCTCCGATCACGTCACCACCAGGCTCCTACGCCGCCATAGTTAAAGGATCCTCGGTGCCAGCGTCCCTCTCTTCAACTACACCACCCTCTCCATCCTTGACTGACGAGAGCCGCTCCTTCGACCTCCGGCTCGCAATGCTGGAACGCCAGCAGCGAGAGCAGCAGCGCATTTCCCACGATCTACAACAGCAGATACATGCCTTGACTCAAACCCTCCAGACAACCACCTCCTCTCTTACCTCCCAGCTTAGCAAGCTAAATGAGCACCTTGCCACGTTCACCACTCCTTCCTCCAGCGCCCAGGTCGCCCCTTGGGCTGACCTTGTAGAAACCACCACACAGGCACATCACACTCGCTTGGTTCAGCTGGAAACTTCGGTTCTCCAGATCCTTACCACCCTCCAAGCACAATCAAAGCAATTGGAATCCTTCGCATCTATGCTCCAATCCGTCCATGAGTCACTGCCCCCGGCAAAAAAGAAGGAACGCGTACCATCGCGTTCCTCTCCACTATCATAATGGCGTTTGGCGAGGACCTTGAGATTGTGCAGTGGAATTGCCGAAATCTTTGCCACAATAAGACCCCCCTCCACCAGTATCTACTCACCCGCCCCTCCCTACCTCATTTTCTCCTTCTCCAGGAGACCCGGACGGCCCGCAATGTCCCAGGCTACCGCGCCTACCATGCCACTACGGCCACACCACTTGCGTCTATTTATGTACGCAGTGACGTGCTCGTAGAGCAAATTGACATCCCCTCCACCCTCCTTAAATATTTAGTTGGTGTGGTTTATTACCACCCTTCTTCCCGCATCTCACTCGTCCTTTTGTCTTTTTACAACCCCCCTGTCACTTCCTCTTTATTCTCTGCTCTGGGAAAATTCCTTCACTCTCTTTCTTCTACCTCCCATCTCCTCTTTGGTGGTGACTTTAATGCCCCTCACACACTCTGGGGCTACCCACAAACCCTCAAACCCGGCCGCCTCCTCCATTGTCTGGCCCAGGAACGCCACCTCACCCTTCTTAATACTCCTGGCTCTCCTACTCGAGCGGGCACTGCCTCACAACGCCCTACGACACCCGACCTCACTTTCTCTCGGGGTTCACTTTCCTTTCACTGGCAGGTGACAGCCGAAACTCTTCTAAGTGACCACTTCCTCATCCATATCACCACCTCTCTCTCCCACATCCCTCGCTGTCATCCGATTATTCACACTGACTGGCATGCTTTTCGCACTAATCTCGCCTCCGACTCCTTTCAATCCTACGACGACTGGACGTCGCGCATCTCTGCAGCGCTCACGTCCAGTAGCCGTCGCGTTCGCTCTCGTTACCCAATCCAAGACCCAGATCCTCACCTTCTCCGTTTATGGCGTCGCCGTAAACGTCTTCAACGCTCCTTTCGCTCCCAACCACACAATGCCCAACTTTCCTCCCGGATCACTGCTTTGCGGGCCGAGGTCGTCGCCCACTGCGCCTCCCTCGAGCACTCTCGTTGGAGTGCTCTTTGTGACCGTCTTGACTCTGCATTGCACTCGCGATCCACATGGTCTCTCTTCAAATCCCTCCTTGGCACTAAGCCTGCCCTTGCTCCCACTCTAGCTAAAGCCCTCACTCAAGGAACTCCCTCCGATGTTTTTGATCAGCTCGCCTCTCTCTATCTCCCGCCCCCTCTGGCACCCTCCTACCCGGTGTACTGCGGTGGACCTAACCCCGATCTGGACCAATCCTTCACTCTCCGGGAGCTCGAATCGGCTCTGGCTGCTAATGCTACACGCTCGGCTCCCGGTGAGGATGCCATTACATACACCACACTTCGCAACCTTCCTGACTGCGCCAAAGAATTCCTCCTTAAAACCTACAATGATGCATGGGACAGCGGCTGCCTGCCCAGCTCCTGGACCTCCTCCCTCATTTCTATGATTCCAAAGCCGGGCAAGCCTCCCTCTCTCTCTAACCTCCGCCCAATCTCCCTGACATCATGTGTTGGTAAGACCCTTGAGCGAATGGCCCTGACTCGCCTCTCTAATTTTCTCGAGACGAAGGAGTTCTTCCCTCATTCTCTCATCGGCTTCCGACGCCACGTCTGTGCACAGGACATGTTTCTGGTTCTCCAGCACACGTTTCTGTCACCTACCCCCACTCAAATTCACGCACTTGTGACCTTCGATGTTCGCAAGGCCTTCGACGGTGTTTGCCACGACCACATCCTTTCCCAACTCGCCTCCCTAGACTGTGGCTCCCGCATGTACTGTTATATCCGCTCATTCCTCTCTAAACGTGTCGCTCGCTTTCGAGTCGACACCTATCTGTCCGACCCCCACAACCTCACCCGAGGCACTCCTCAAGGTACTGTTCTCTCTCCTACCCTTTTCAATCTTGCTATGGCCCCTCTCGCCTCCCAGCTAGCTGAAATTCCCGACCTGCATCATATATTTTACGCCGATGACATCACTCTCTGGTGTTCATCTGGCTCTCCCGGTCACGTACAGGACACCCTGCAACGTGGCCTAGATCTCATCGACTCCTTTCTCACCACCGCTGGCCTCTCTCCTGCTCCTGAGAAATCCGAGCTTCTCCTTCTCAACCATTCCTAAACGTTAATAAATGTAAAACGATGCATGTGTCACGTCG
Organism: Amblyomma mixtum; assembly: GCF_055824585.1. Lineage (NCBI taxonomy): Eukaryota > Metazoa > Arthropoda > Arachnida > Ixodida > Ixodidae > Amblyomma > Amblyomma mixtum. The sequence continues at coordinate 241,655,621 of NC_143013.1, forward strand.
CACTAACATCACTGATAACAAGCGTACTTATGTTCTTCACGACATTCCACTTGAATCAGTGAACTCCTACAAATACCTAGGTGTTCATATCTCACGTAACTTATCATGGCATAGACACGTCGAACATGTCGCAAATAACGCCAACAGGACTCTTGGATACTTGCGCCGAAATTTCTCTACCGCGCCTCTGCCGATAAAACTAACCCTTTATAAAACATTAGTACGACCAAAGTTAGAATATGCATCTGCAGTTTGGGATCCTAATATAATCACACTGATAAACACACTAGAATCCATTCAAAATCGTGCAGCACGTTTCATCTTAACTAACTATTCCCGTTACGCCAGCATTACTTCTATGAAAAACACACTTGCCTTACCAGACCTTTCTTCGCGCCGGAAGTGTTTTCGACTATGTCTTTTCCACAGACTGTATCACCATAACCCCCTGTTAAAGGATCATCTTTTTTCGAGCCCTTCATACATTTCATCCCGTTCCGATCATATATTTAAAGTCGGTGTTCCATTTTCGAGAACCAAATTGTGTCATGATTCTTTTATTCCTAAAACCAGCGTTGACTGGAACGACCTTCCTCCCTCCATCGCTGCCATTACCGATGTTGAGAACTTCAAGAAAACTGTGTTTTCTGCCATCATATAACTTGTTTTGTATAACTATGCACTGTATGTTTTGTTGTTGTACCACTCCTTTCTGTAATGCCTTCGGGCCCTGAAAGTATGTGAAATAAATAAATAAATAAAAGAAAAAACACTGCTGTATGCTATTTTGAATAACTGAATAAAATGTTCAAGTATGTAATGTTAACTATTTTAAAAAATGTGATTATCCCGATTATAATTATGGACGGTTCTTAGCAGCCTGTATGGCAACCTGGCCTTACCGAGAATTCGCAGTAAGAATCGCATAGTCTTTCTGAAATCGTCGAGGCAGCGTAACTTTCAGAGCAGGCAGCATTCTGTTATTTTGGGCAGAAATCACAAGCCGTTGTGAGAACGTTTCGTCGAACGAGGAGGAGTACTCGATTGCGATGTGACATGTTTTTCAGTCTCTTCGGTAGAAATGGTCCAAACCCGTATCGTTACTTACGACATCGCTTTAGATAATCAGACTCGACTTGAATATTGCAAAGTTTTGTCGCGAATTGCTTCGCGGCCGTCAGGGCCGGCTGAACCGAGATCACAGCTACCACGATTTTACCTTCGACGAAAATCGCGCACGAAAAGAAACGTTGACGCAACGGACAGGTAACGAATACGCCGCAATTAATACGGTTAACTTCTACCGCAAGATAACTGCGTGTGTCAATACAAATACATGCCTGTACGGCCTGTACCGCCGCACGCAATTAGACGGGCGGCACTGCCGGGAGCGCCAATCGGAGCGCTCGAACCATTCGTCTCGTCCGCCAGCAGCAAAGTGATTGTACAACACATTTCCGCCCCACGCCCGGGCGGAGGCTGAAAGCGAGCGGTCCGCTCGCTGGTGGATCCGCCCAAAAAATGATCATACAACGGACTTCACGGACTGATCCAGAATCCTGTCCCTTCCTAATAAATGTTTTCGCCACCTCCACCTTCGCGATATCCAAAAAGCTGGTACATAGGGTAGCGGCCGTAATATCGTTTCCACAGCCAGCTACTACTGTCGCCACAATGTATCCCCCACGGCGCCCCGCGACAGCTACATACGCCACCTCTACCCCAGGTTTTTCCTCGAAGCCGATCTGAATTGTTCGTGCTCTCTTTTCTCCCCTCTATTGGTTATGTTCCGGATGCATGTTCTATGGGAGGTGTGGAATTTTTAGGTATGTCCTAATCCTCTCCTCTTTCTATCTTGGGAACGGTACCTCCGTCCGGGTGCAGACGTAATCTGAGCAAGATTGGCCTGCCTGCCCGTGTCATGTGCAGCCTCTTTATCCGAAAGGTGAGCACCACTTCCGTTACTTCCGCCACCTATTGTGCATCTCGAGTGACATGAGTCGGTGCGTACATGTGCAAGCTGGGAGTCCTAACGTTCTTTTGACGCATCTTCTAATTAGGCCATCTACTCTGTCCCTATCTCCCACCCCCATGGTCTTAGCGTCGGGAGAGGGGGGGGGGACGCCTTTGCGCTTGGACAAGAGAAGTTTTTAATGCAAAAATCTTGCACTAGCGCGCGCCAGCTAGGCGACAGACTGTCAGAATACAATCAGTTGCCACTCGCGGCTTTAAGCAGCTGCGTCCTGAGCAGACGGTCCGAAAGAGGAAGGGGTAAGCTTTATTAAAGAAGGGGTCTTAGGCGCTGTTTGGGCTGATGTTCCCCTCCCCATGGGGGGCTCCTTTTCTAGGCCGGACGCCAGGTGGCCGACCGACGAAGTCGTTCGGCGACCCGTTCGGCCTACTCCGTGACACGGATTTGAACTTCCGTGTCACGCAGCAGCGTGGCCTCCAACTGCGATTGAGTAGAGAGCTGCAGGCTCTGTGATGGCTTCGCTTGATCACTTGAGTATAGTATGCCTTTTGTTGGTGCCAACAGAGAGAACAGACGGAGCTGAACTGCTCTGGGAACCAAATGGGGTACATGTACGGATTAAAGAAAGTGTGTTTGGAGCTGTCGCCAACAGACTTGTGTTTTACGTAGAGCTCTATGTGGTTCTGGGAAGATTTGTCTGTCTTTCTTGAATTAGGTTGTAATTTCTTTGTAGGATGTCGCTCGTTCCTTGGCCGACCTGAGCTCGGGGTAGTGCATCTCCCAGTTAACCACGAATCCTCGGGCAAATTCATGCGCCCCGTCGTTTCCAGGATGGTCTGAATGGACTGTTCGAATGGGTCTTTTCAACTTCAGTATGTTACCTTTCGGTCACGTGCAAACTCAGCAGCTGTTACCTATGTATTCGTCCACTTTTCGAACATAAGTATATATATCGCTCTAAAATAAAATAATCAGTTGAAGTCAGCGCTCTATTGTGTTGCCTTTCTTCGTCCTTGTCTTAGGAGTGCGCTATGTTTTTTTCATAAGATGAACTACCACCTAGCCCGCTCTTCCACCCTTTAAAGTTATATTTCTAGTTCCTCTGGCCCTTTTGTGTGTTTCTCTTCCAACCAATCACGTCTCGTTGCCCTCTTGGCTGCTGCTGTTTGCCGTTCCCGTTCTTTGGCCTATTGTATTCGTGTGAAGCTGCTTCCTGATGGGATAAAGGCCCTTCTAGGAGGTTTTCAACCGTCCCTTCATCATGGCACAAGAATCATGAAGATACTTCGGTCCGAGTGGCAGCGACAAGCAGGTTTTTACCGTGAAGCACTGTATGTGTACCTTCACCACCTTGGCAGCTCGCCAATAATGAAGATAAAGTGACGTGAGCTTTCTGCACTTGCTGACAGAACTGCAGAAGCCCTATAGCAGTGCGAGCTCTGCTATCTAAGTGCCATCACACCGAAACAGCCCTCCGGCTTCAACAACAAGGTACATACGCTCGGGAATGTGGTGCTGCCGGACAAAGTGACTCGCGTTCTCAGCCTTGGCCTTAAATACGCCGTCGAACCCAAGAAATTATCTCCAGAATTACTTGGCATGGTGAGGCAAGTGGCAAATCGTGTTCCAGACTGAATTTTCTAGCTGCCTCTCTGAAGGCGTCCAGGTTTTGTCGCGCCACAGTTTCCGGGACAAAACTGGGTCCATCAATTACGTCGCTTCATTTCTAAGACGGCATCAACTTTCGCTTTTAGTTGTAGATAAGGAGGTTGGTTTTCTTTTCCTACTGAAAGAGTTGTTTCGTAAAAAAGCTGCTCAAGCTCTAGCATCTGTTTTCGTACGGCGTGATAAGGTTTCCCTTTCTCGGGTGAAATCAAAGGTTAAACAGGTTTGCAAGCGCCTAAGTCTTGACATACTGGTTGCAAGCATAGATGCTGCAGACAAGAAAAGCCTAGACGTATTTTTGGCAGCAAAGACACATAACGTTGTCTGCCCGTTGAGGGTAATCGTTACTGAAAACGGCACACGGCAGAAATCCCTGGGGTAATTTTTTCAAATGAAACTCAAGGTTTTAACAATCGGTGATCCTTTCCTTTTGAAAGATTCGAAACAAGTTTTTGAATTTCTCAAAGGTGGCAGTGGAGCTCTCATGCGTTTTTCGATTGCCATTAAGAACCTTTATTACTCACTTCCACATGACAAGCTTGTTTTGTGCGTTGGAAGTTGTATTGAGTCATTCGGATCTGTCGCATTTCAGAATTCTTGTAGCATTTCGGTGGGCGGCTTCTTAGAATTGTTGACCGTTTATCATAGCTCCACTTTCGTTTTCTAGGGTGAATGTAATTTTATTCAAAAGAGCGCAGTGTGCACCAGCTCCTGCATTGCTCCAATCTTAAGCGATATCTATCTCTCCCATCAAGACCGGCTGATGGAAGAGCAGCTCTCTTCGTCAGCTACAGTGAAGGTTTTCGGGTTCGTGGACGATTACCTAATCCTTTTGGCCAGTAATGAATGTACTTTTCATATCTCAGTTCCAGAAGTGCTCTATGTGTTTGAACGGTACCTCTCGCTCCTCATTTTCACCCATGAGTTATCCGAGAATGGGTCCTTAGGCTTGCTTGACTTGAGGCTATCGAGGGCACAAAATCACGTGTGTTGGTTGCATGAGCCAAGAGAGGGTAAGTCCTTGTTGCCTTACAGTTCAGCTCACTCTAAGATCGTTAAGAGCGGCATTGTGAACCTTTGTTTCACAAATGCCTTAATGAAGTCCTCTGTCCACTCAATGGACCATAGCCTGAAAGAGCAGAATCGGCGGCTGATAAAAGCTGGCTACCCCGAGCAACTGCTGATCTCAGTAGCCGGATGCTTCTTCAGGAAACTCAAAGGAAGCCAAGTGAGCGCTGCCCCAGACCACCAACACAAAGTCGCTGTGGTGCCGTACTTGCATGCTCTTTCTCAGAGGCTCAAAAGGATCAGACAAAAGGCAAGTGTCCGAGTTGTGTTCTCGGCGCCCGACAAGCTATCCAAGCTTTGTCGCAGAGTGAATGCCCCGGCTATGAGAGAGAAAGCCTGCCCTGTTAGGCACCAGGCACCTTTCGTGTCTTGCGAGGTTGATGTCGTTTATAAGATTGCCTTGAGTTGTGGCAAGGCCTACGGGGGCAAACCGGACGTTGCCTCAATGAGCGTCTTATGGAGCACTCGAATAATGTTTTTAACACTGTCAAGAAAAACCTTGGCGTTCCCTGCTTAAAGTGCCCCTCCGGTTCCTCTGAGCCTTTCCTTCATGAATGCTCTGTCATCGCGAGAAATGCGCATTAAACCACACGCGAAATCATAGAAGCCGCTCACATTCTAAAGCTGGGTGAACATTGTGTTAGCACACCCTCGATAGCGCTAACGAAACGGAAGTTAGACTATTTGAGCCAGGCACAGAGTAACTTTAATGTGTAGGATTCCGGAATACGTCCTTTAGCCTTTTTGACCTTTTGGACTAGGATGTTTCCTGTCTTCTTCTTTTAATGCCCCTTTTGGTTCTTTTATTGCTTTAAAATTTCTTCCTATTTTAAAGTCCTTTTTGGCCTTTTAGGGCATTTTGTTCACTTGTGATTTTGTACTGTCATTTGTTTCTCTTGTACTGCCTGTTCGCGTCATCCTTTTAATCACCCTTCCACTTGTCTTTTTTTTTTCATTTTTTTTTCCATTTTTTTTTACCTCCTAGGTTCACCTTTGCCATCATGTGTCTTTTCAACTTTAGTATGTTTAGTTTCGGTCGCGCGCAAACCCAGCAGCTGTTACCCACGTCTTCCCGCCCACTTTTCGAACTTATATATATGTCACCCTAAAATAAAATAATCAGTTGAAGTCAGCGCTGTATCGTCTTGTCTTTCTTCGTCTTAGTAGTGCGCTGTGTTCTTCCCCAAGATGGGCGGGGACCCAGATCAATGTGATCTGGCGGGTACTGGAGAGTTTTGTAAGATATTGATGACTGCGGAGCGGGCCCTTCCTTTGGCCATACTTCGAATTGCGGTTTTAGAGTCGCTGATTATTGTATTTGGCAGTGGTAGAGGTAATAGCTATAGCTATGGCAGCTTCTTCGACCTCCTCGAATTTTTTTTTTCTATCTATCGTCGCCGATTCAAGGGGAGAACCTCGATGACCGACAACAGCCAGGGAAAAGGCATCTTTGTCCGCATGTCTTGCCACGTCCACGTGCGCCGTGTCTTTCTGAACTGAAAATTCTTCGTGAAGTTTTTGTGCCCTAGCCTTTCTTCTATCCGTATAGTAGTAGGGTTGCATGTTTTTGGACGGAGGACGGATTATTAAGTGTTCGTGCACGTGTCTTGGAATTGGTGATATGTGTGCATGGATTCCTTCGTACTGAATTCCTGCTTTCTTTAGTATAAAACGTCCTGTCTTTAGGATGAAATGCGTGATAGTCTTTCGTACTGTGCGGTGAGGTGTGCTTCCATCATTTCCGCTAAGGTGTTATGAATTCTTAACTTTAGTAGTTTTTCATTTTTCATATGACGGGGGAGGTTGAGCGCAATTTTATAGGACTGTCTAATTAGAGAATCCAATTCGTCTCTTCCTCTGACTGTGAGGGTGACGTATGGTGCAAAGTAGATGACTCTGCTAAGGACGAGGCTCTTACTTGGTTTCCTGGTCTCGGCTTCTTTAAAGGTGCACTGAAGAGGAATCTGAACTTCTCTTTTTGCCGCGGGAACTCGATCTACACGTTTCGAGCTTTCTTAGAAACTTCGATTTATTGCCCTGTGTAGCCGATTTCCGTAATTAAATCGAATTAACGTCCGGCTCACGCCTTTTTTTTTAATTCTCCCGCGTACTGTGGTGGGCGGAGTCGACCAACGCGTGGGGCGCCTTTCACCCAGTCCCGTGGCGGCTTGCCGCTTTGCCATCGGCGGAATAATACGTAGTAGTCCGTAGTAGCAAATAGTCTGCGCGTATTTTTAATTCTGCGGGCTTATTTTGCGGCTATATTATCTGCGAATGAAACTATTTATGCATGGAAACCTAAAAAACAAAATAAAGCGAAAGCAAAGCCTCCATGGAGCTGGCTGAAAGGCACTTCACGCGTTGGACGACTCCGCCCACCGTACGCGGAGAATTCAAAAAATAAAGGCGGGAGCCGGACGTTAATTCGATTTAATTAGAGAAATCGCCACAGAGGGCAATAAGTCGCAGTTTCTAAGAATGCTAGGAACGTGTAGATCGAGTTCCCGCGGCAAAAAGACAAGTTCAGAATCCTCTTCAGTGCACCTTTAACTCATCCTCACCTATTCACGATGCGTCTGATGAGGAGGGAGATTTACTTGACGGTGTCCCTCAGTGTCTTTATTAGTGTGTCGTTTTTTTTTTATTTGACTGGATCAGGATTCCCAGGGTTCTTAGTATTTCCACTTCTCGGATTGCTGCCCCTTCCACGTAGACTATGATCTCAGGCGTTTTATTCTTTCTTTGGCGCTTTGGGTGCAGGATGAAGACTTCGGATTTTTTAGGGCAACACGCGAGTCCCGCGGCGCGTGCCTCCTCTACTACTGGATCTGCCGCTTGCTGTAGCGTATCTTCTATCGTGCCGATACTCGCCTTGGTGGTCCAAAGGGTGATATCGTCCGCGTACAAAGTGTTCTAGGTCTGGGATTTTTGCGAGTTCGTGCGCCAATCTGATGAGGGTTATATTGAGCATGAAGGGAGAGGCTACCAGTCCTTGCGGCGCTCTTCTGTCTCCTAAACTTAAGGAGTCGGATTTGATTCTGCCAATTTGGATTTTAGCCGTTCTACCCGAGAGAAAGTCCTTGGTGTAGCTAAACCTTCTTACGCCTACATTCAACGGTCAAAGGGATTCTAGAACTGCTTTGTGCTCGACGTTATCAAATGCTTTGTTAAATCTAGAGCTAGGATTGCTCCGGTGCTCCTAGGTTGCTCCTCATAATAGGACTTCGTTTGCTAGTCTGAGCATCGTATCCTGTGTTGATAAGTGTGGTCTAAAGCCGACCATAGTGTTTAGATATAAATTCTCGTTGTGCATGTGGGACTGGAATCTGTCTAGTATAACGTGCTCTATCAGTTTTCCTATGCAAGAAGTAAGCGAAATAGGTCTGAGGTATTCGAGCTCGAGCTTTCCGCCCGCTTTTGGGATGAATTTAACGATGGCATGTTTCCAAGGCTCTGGGGAGTTTTCCCTCCCTCCAACACTCGTTCGCGAATCCGTGAGGGCTGTGACGGAAGCGTCGTCTAGGTTTGAGAGTGTCTTGTTGTTAATGCTGTCCTCTCCTGGAGCGGATGAAGTCCTTATCTTATGGATAGTTGCTCTTATTTCCGCGTCCAGGATGGGGTTAGGTTGTCCTTTATAATCGGGTAAGGACTTCGTCTCTTGGACTGTGCAGAAGTATTTCTGCTGTAGCGTGTTTAAATATCCTGATCCGTGCCGGGGTCTACGTTCAAAATTTTGGTAATTTCCTTTTGAGTCGTAGCGTCTCTCTCGTGCCTAGATTGCCTTTTACATTTTCTCATATATGTTTCCACTGCTATCTCGCGAGTTCTGCGGAGTAGTGTTGCATTTCCTGCGTGAGTGTGACTATCCTGTTTCTAAGCTTTTTGTTGTACTTTTGCTTAAACCAGCTTTTTTCTAGGCTTTGCCTTGTCTCCCACATACGTGTAAGGCGGCTGTCAATCGTATTTACGCCTACGTCATTTACTAGTTCTTTAGTGGCTTTTCCCACATCCGATAGGAAGGTTTGTGTGCACTGTTCTACGTCTGCGATCGGTTCCTGATGTTGGTCGCGGATTGTCCTAAGTTTTTTCTTCAAGTAACAGCGCAGAAACACAGGCGGGACACATAGAACGAGAACACACAACGAGCGCTGACTTTCAACAAGTTTATTTCAAGACATGCATTGCTTTATACACTGTTGCGAAAAAAACGAGGCACAGACACGTGACTTCTGCCACACGTATCGTCACTTCCACGATATTCATCGTACATCCAACAGCTCCAGTTCTTTTTTTGTGTCAAAAACACAGATGGTTTGCTGATGTAATTATCTCCAAGCTTTGATATCTCGGCTGCCTCACCTATCTCGCGAACCAGCTGCTCGGCGTGTTTATTGATCACTTTACATTGTGCATACTCAGCCATGCAAGTTTTATATGGGCAATCTCTGACATGTATTCCAATATTTCTACGTGCTTGTTCGACGTTAATTTTATGTTCTTTCCGCCTCTCGTTAGTGCATCTGCCCGCCTGTCCTACGTTATTCTTTCCATATTTCAACGGCAGTGAATAAACAACGCCTTCATAAACAAATAAAAATAATAAGCAACTACTTCATTTCACTAAGGGGAAAGTTTGCTGGGCCATGAATCTAGAAGCCACAAGGCGTACTGCTTTTCCAATCGGCGCACTCCAAACTGGTGAGGGCCGCCGCGGTGACTCAGTGGTTATGGTGCTCGGCTGCTGACCCGAAAGACGCGGGTTCGATCCCGGCCGCGGCGGTTGAATTTCTTTGGAGCATAAATTCTAGAGGCCCATGTACTGTGCGATGTCAGTGCACGTTAAAGAACCCCAGGTGGTCGAAATTACCGGAGCCCTCCACTACGGCGTCTCTCATAGCCTTAGTCGCTTTGGGACGTTACACCCCATAAACCAAAACAAGCCAAACTGGTGAAAAGGGCCATTGCAAATCTGTGTTTGTCAAACACGCTCAAGAAGTCGTGCATTCCCACGATGGAAGCTAGCTTTCGTCGCCAGAGTGAACGCCTTATGAAATCTGGGTATCCATCGCACCTACTTGTGTCCGTCGCGGAAAGATTAAGCAAGAAATTTAAACTGTGCGGAAGCAGCAGGAAGCCGAAAGATAAACGAAGGATTGCGGCCCTTCGGTATGTTCATAACATCTCCCACCGGCTGAAAAAAATTGGCCGAAACGCTGGATTTAATGTTGTGCTCCCAGCACAGGAAAAACTAAAAAGACCTTGCGGGCGCGTCAACGCCGAAGAACCAGAAAAGTTGCGCGGGTGTACAACAAATCACCAGACTCGCTTTGTTCAATGCGCGAGGCGTTGTTGATTACCTGCCATTAAAATGTGGAAAGAAGTGCGTAGGACAGACCGGCAGATGCACTAACGAAAGACTGAAAGAACATAAAATTAACGTCGAACAAGTACGCAGGCATATGGGAATACATGTGAGAGATTGCCCATCCACGGCTGACGACACCGCGTCAGCCATGCATCTCTTACCGATCCTGATTGTGCAGGGTGCTTTTATCTGTGGCGTCGCTTGCTGGCCGGCCATCTACCGCGGGGCTGGTCTTAGAGCATCGCTGCCGCCCGTTCTTGGTTCACTGCCGCCTTCGCTGCTTTTGGATGCCACCGACACTTTCACCTGGCAACATCCATCGTCGGCAACGGACCACATCAGAGCCAGCCCGGGATATAACGGCGACAGAGCTGCGCGCGTAATTGGGCTCGACACCGCGTCAGCCATGCATCACTGTCACGGCTGAGTACGAGACGCCCCGCCAAGAAAGGAAACGAAGATAGAAACTGTGGCACGCAGCGGACGAAACCGACGTAGCCACGGGGAAAGAGCGAAGCAGACGGTGCAAAGTGCGCGCGTTTGCGCGGAAGCAATAATCGTTTACACGGAGACCGAAGAAAACCAGACGGCGTGGGCGCGCGGCTTTGGGGACCGCAAGTGCGTGTGAAACCACGGCCGCGAAGATACATGGGCGCAACGCACCCGCGGGGCGAGGAGGTCGGTATGCCACGGCGTCCCCTCCGTGCGGCCGCCCCGAGGGTAGACAAAGGGACTCGAGTTTTGACGCCGGTGAAGGAAACACGCTCTGAGGCTGCCCTCCCAGGCCGACGCACCCCGGCAACGATCCGGACCGTCGTGACGCTCCTTCGGCTACGCACCGCAGGCCCCGGCGAGGTCTCCTCTGGCGACATTCCTCACCATCATCCGCCTTGAGTACTGATTGGACTGTTTTCATTATCATTCATTCGATTTCTACATGGACTCAAAAGACTCTAATTAGAACTATTTGATGTTGTTCTTTAAACCACCTGCGTGTGGGAACTCTGCCTGATTGTTGCATGTTTATCTATGTGATGTAACCTCTGCTTTTTAGTTTTGTAGTTGATTTTTATTGTTGCAGTAAACATTGTTTTTGGAGACGTACACCTCTCTGGTTTTTTGACTCACGTCCTAGACAGACAGTGACATAAAATTAATGGCGAGCCTGCCAGGATCCTCATTCGTCACTCTGTCGTACCGTTAATGTCAACACGCTTGTGCTCGTGCTGAAGCCAGAGAGATGGACCTCCACAAGCTTATGTTGAGAGCCGAAAAGCTTGGGTTCACGAAAGAGGAAACGATGGCTCTTTATGAGGAGGAGAAAACGAGACACAAAGAGGAAAGGGAGTTGGCGCATAAGCAGGCGCTTGAAGAGAGCGACAGGGCTCGTGAACAGGCAGTTGAAGCAGAAGAGAGAGCTAAGCGGATGGCAGAACTAGAAGAAAAGAGAATTGCACAGGAGAAAGAAGTGCTTGAGCTCAAGTTACCCCTTGCTAACACTAGCGTGGAAGCGATGCCAGAGGCGACAGGATTTTCGTCAGGTACTGTGGCTCCACGCCCAACAGCTGTTTGTCCAAGAAAGCTGATGGCTCCTTTTGACGATAAGCGTGACGATTTGGATGCCTATTTGCATCGCTTTGAGAGAATAGCAGTAGGACAAGGATGGGATAAGAGCGAGTGGGCAACAGCCTTGAGCCTTTGTTTGGTAGGAGAGGCCTTAACAGTTTTTGGGAGAATGCCCGCATCAGAGTCGACAGACTATGATAAGGTGAAGAAGACACTTCTGCAGAGGTTCCGCTTAACCGCAGAAGGTTTTCGTGAAAGGTTTCGAGGTAGCAAACCTAACGATGCGGAAACAGCCAAGCAGTTCGCATCGAGATTGTCGAACTACTTTGAACGATGGCTGGAAATGGCCGAGGTAGAAAAATCGTACGAGGGGGTGAAAGACCACATGGTGGCAGAGCAGTTTTTGTCCTGTTGTCACCCAAGGCTGGCCGTATTTCTAAAAGAGAGGAAGTTGAAGAAAGTGGAAGAATTGACTGAGTACGCAGATCAGTTCATGGAAGCCCAAGGCCATAGAAACCTAAGCAAGGTTAATGAAGACGTCGGCAGAAGTTCCGATGCAGACGCGGTAAAGCGAGGAGTACAATGTGGCGCATTCAAGCAGGCCCCGAGGTGTTTCCTGTGCAATCGTATTGGACACCGCGCCGCGGATTGTAGGTTTGGAGGAAATAGAGGGCAGACACAATTAATCTGCCAAAACTGCAACAAAAGACGCCACCGAGCTGAAGAATGCAGATTTCGAACTCAGGAGAAGGCCGCGTGTATCGTGCATCCGAGACAAGATGGCACGGGCGCCGAGGAAGACCGAAAGACGGACGCAAAGGCCGAGCGGGAGATACCGGAAAGCAAAACAGCTAAGCACGCAGCTGTCAGAGAGCTACCGATGCCAGTAGTCGAGGGCGAAATTCATGGACACCGCATCACCGTTTTGAGAGACAGTGGCACAAATACTCTCCTAGTGAGAAGGACCCTCGTTGAAGAGGAGGAGCTTACTGGTCAGTTGGCGTCAGTCCTACTGGTGGACAGCACGGTTCGCTACCTTCCGGAGGCAATTATTTGCATTTCTACTCCGTACTATTCGGGACCTGTGGTAGCAAAATGCTTAGACGAACCGCTGTACGACTTAGTGCTAGGGAATATCAAGGGCGTAAGAAAGGTTGACGACCCAGATGCCAACTGGACCCCCAGTGCGGAACAAGACCCAGGCCTGAGGGAGAGAAGTGAAGAGGAAACACTTGTAAAGACCCGCGCGTACGAAGTTTCGCTCGAGGGAAATGGCAGCTTGGAGCCCGCGGAAGAAAAAAGGGACGAAACACCGATGATTTCGTCAGCTGTACAGACCAGAGCAGGAAAAGCAGCGCAGGGAAAGACATCTAAACTGAAGGTACCTGCGGCGGAGCTGCTGAAGGTGACTCCCGAGAGTGTAGCGGAGGGGCAAAGAGACGACTCGTCCCTGGCGGACTGTTTCAAAAGGGTTGGAGAAATTCTAAAAAGAAAGAAATGCCGAACGACATTTCAGTTTCTCATACGAGACGGCATTTTATACAGAAACTGTCAGTTCAGCTCAGGAAGAGAAGTGCTGCAGCTAGTGATACCCAAAGAATTGCGACCGGCTGTCATGTGTCTAGGCCATGATTCGATTATGGCTGGTCACCAAGGGGCCAAGAACACGACAAACAGAATAACAGAAGAATTCTACTGGCCAGGCATTCAAAGTGACGTGAAGCGATATGTCAAATCTTGTGACATATGCCAAAGGACGATACCCAAAGGAAAAGTCGGGAAGGCGCCACTTGGAACTATGCCTACCATTGAAATGCCATTCCAGAGAGTGGCAGTCGATATTATTGGACCCATAGCTCCTGCATCGAGGAAAGGAAATCGCTACATCATCACCCTGGTGGACGTGGCGACAAGATATCCAGACGCCATCGCGCTAAAATCTATTGACACAGTCGAAGTCGCAGAAGCGCTGCTTGAAATGTTCTCGCGGTACGGAGTACCGAAAGAGATGCTCACGGACCGGGGATCAAATTTCACTTCAGACTTAATGAAGGAAATAAGTCGTCTCCTGTCAGTGAAGCAGCTGCTGACAACCCCATACCACCCGATGTGTAATGGCTTGGTTGAACGCTTCAACGGGACCATCAAGCACATGTTGAAGAACATGTGCCAGGAAAGACCTGCTGATTGGGATCGTTACCTTCCAGCACTGCTATTTGCATACCGAGAGGTTCCGCAGTCAAGTTTGGGCTTCTCGCCATTCGAAATGCTGTACGGCAGAGCCGTCAGAGGACCACTGACTATCCTTCGAGAGCTTTGGTCAAATAAGGAATTGGAAGCCGAACAGAAAACCACGTATACTTACGTGCTGGAGCTGAGAGAGAGGTTGGATAAAACATGCGAGATTGCGCACCGCAACCTTGATGCTGCCAAGGAGAAGTACAGGAAATTTTATAACCGCAAGTCGGTGAATCGACAGCTAAAGCCAGGTGAAAAGGCCTTGATCCTGTTGCCGAGTGTCAAGAACAAGCTCACTATGCAGTGGAAAGGTCCATTTCCAGTAACAAGGAAGAAGAATGAAGTAGACTACGAGCTGCTAGTGAACGGAAACAAGAAGATCTTCCACATAAATATGCTGAAGAGATATGAAGAAAGGAGCCCTAATGCCGACCAGATGATCGCCTGCATGGTCATCAGTGAAGAGCCGGATGGAGAGGAAGTGCCCACTTTCAATGCAAGGAAGACATCGGGACCAGAGGACGCTGTGATTAACCCCGCCCTAGAAGTAGAAAAGACGGCGCAACTCAAGCGTCTTCTCGAACGATACGACACCGTTTTCTCAGACCTGCCTGGAAAGACGAAGGTTCTTGAGTGCAAGCTGCGCCTGACCACTGAGCAGCCTATACACGTCAGTACCCTTTGCCACTGGTTACACATAAGACAGTCGAGAAAGAAGTAGAGGAAATGCTTAGACTGGGCATAATTGAGCGCACGGAGTCCGCCTATAACTCACCCCTCGTAGTCGTCAAGAAGACAGATGGCTCCAATCGACTATGTGTCGACTTCAGGCGGCTCAACAACGTCTTAATCCCCGATAGTGAGCCCATTCCAAGAATTGACGTGGTGTTTGCGAGCGTCGAACAAAAGAAATTTTTCTCGAAGTTCAACCTCGCGAAAGGGTATTGGCAGATACCTATGGAGGAAGGTTCCAAGGAAAAAACAGCCTTCTCATGCGCTAACGGCCTATTTCAGTTTCGATTCATGCCATTTGGCCTGAAGACTGCAGCGGCCACGTTCACAAAGCTAATGAGACTGGTACTGGGTGGTCTTCACTATGTACACCACTACATAGACGACATTCTGGTTGCCACAGACACGTGGGAGGAACATTTGATGGCGCTTGAAACCTTTTTTGAGAGACTTCGTGAGGCGAACCTGACGGTGAAGCCCACAAAGTGCGAGGTCGGATTTGAATCGGTATCCTTTCTAGGACACGAGATAGGGATGGGACGGATAGCGACGAAGCCAGATATCGTAGAAAAAATCCAGGCGGCACCAAGGCCGACAACCAAAAAGCAGGTGCAGTCCTTTTTGGGATTAACTGGATTCTACAGAGAATTCATTCCACATTATGCAGACATAGCTCTCCCACTGGTGGAGACGACAAAGAAAGGGGCACCAAATACAGTAAACTGGAGTGACCGACAGCAGGAAGCATTTAACAAGCTTAAAGAAAGAATGGCGCAACCGCCCGTCTTGCTGGCCCCTAATGTAAACAAAGAATTTGTTTTACGCACAGACGCATCAGGGACAGCCCTAGGCGCAGTGCTGATGCAGGAGGAAGACGGAATACTTCACCCTGTGGCCTATGCTAGCAAGAAGCTCAGTGCATGCGAACAAAACTACTCGACTGTAGAAAAGGAGTGTTTAGCACTTGTGTGGGCAATAAAGAAGTTTCATTTGTACCTGTATGGAACGCATTTTAGGGTGCAAACAGACCACCAGCCCCTACAGTGTTTGACAAAAACCAAATGGTCGAACGGAAGATTGATGAGATGGAGCTTAACACTCCAGGAGTACGAGTTCCATATCGAATACATAAAAGGAAGAGAAAACTTGGGAGCAGACTTCCTTAGTAGGCTGAACTAAGGGTGGCTTTCAGCGTGTTTAGCATGCATATATATCCGCAGGAAAGAAGTATCTATATATGTTCGCGCTTTGCTGTTCTTTGTGTGCATACTGTGTGAACTGTGCGGTTTCTTGTGACTTTTGTGTGTGCGTGTTTGTGCATATTACGCGAGTGAGCAGTTTTCCTTCGTAGGAAAACTCTTAAGTGGCGGGGTACTTGTCACGGCTGAGTACGAGACGCCCCGCCAAGAAAGGAAACGAAGATAGAAACTGTGGCACGCAGCGGACGAAACCGACGTAGCCACGGGGAAAGAGCGAAGCAGACGGTGCAAAGTGCGCGCGTTTGCGCGGAAGCAATAATCGTTTACACGGAGACCGAAGAAAACCAGACGGCGTGGGCGCGCGGCTTTGGGGACCGCAAGTGCGTGTGAAACCACGGCCGCGAAGATACATGGGCGCAACGCACCCGCGGGGCGAGGAGGTCGGTATGCCACGGCGTCCCCTCCGTGCGGCCGCCCCGAGGGTAGACAAAGGGACTCGAGTTTTGACGCCGGTGAAGCAAACACGCTCTGAGGCTGCCCTCCCAGGCCGACGCACCCCGGCAACGATCCGGACCGTCGTGACGCTCCTTCGGCTACGCACCGCAGGCCCCGGCGAGGTCTCCTCTGGCGACATTCCTCACCATCATCCACCTTGAGTACTGATTGGACTGTTTTCATTATCATTCATTCGATTTCTACATGGACTCAAAAGACTCCAATTAGAACTATTTGATGTTGTTCTTTAAACCACCTGCGTGTGGGAACTCTGCCTGATTGTTGCATGTTTATCTATGTGATGTAACCTCTGCTTTTTAGTTTTGTAGTTGATTTTTATTGTTGCAGTAAACATTGTTTTTGGAGACGTACACCTCTCTGGTTTTTTGACTCACGTCCTAGACAGACAGTGACAATCACTTACCGGTCCTGATTGCGCAGGTTAGTTATCTCAACGGTGCTACTTGTGCCAAGAGTGATGATTACTGTCTGCTAGCGGTGTCGTGCCCAACGGAGTTCCGCGCCAAAGTGAAGCGCTTTCTCCTGCCAGCGTCGCGATGTTGGTCATTTGCCCTGTCCTTGTTGATCTTACTTGCCGGTGACGTTGAATCGAACCCAGGTCCTTCTCCTGAGGAACTGCTTTCCTCGATTTTGTAAACTATGCAGAGGCTCGAGTCTGGTCAAACGGAAATATTGAACGAGCTCAAGGGTTTTAAAGAAAAACAGGATGCTACAGATGTGATGATTAAACAGCTTTCCGACAGAGTTATAGCACTGGAGGCCAAAGCTGTACCGCTTAGCCAGCCTGGCGCCAGCACTCTCGATCCCGGTCTGCATAACATTACCGAAAAACTGGCCCAAGTTTCAGAGAGGTGTATTCGGCAGTCCAATTTGTTGTTCTTTGGGCTCACAGACGATGAGAACGAAAGCTGGGACGATTCGGAACAGAAAATAATGACCTTCTGCCACGAAAAACTGGGAATTACTATCACAAACTCCCAGTTTGAACGTGTACATCGGTTGGGAAGGTTCGCTGTTGACAAGCATAGGCCCATTATCACGAAACTAAGTTTTTTTAAGGACAAACAACGAATTCTTTCGTCAGCGTATAAGCTAAAAGGCTCGAATCCTTCAATTCGAGAGGACTTTTCTTTGCCAACCAGGCAAGCACGGCAAAAGCTACTCGAGTTCGCCAAGCTCCAGGATAAGAAAGGCAAATTGGTCGTTGATAAGCTGCGCATTGACAAAAATACCTACGTATATGATAGCGCGACAAATTCTGTCATTCTATCAACCAGATAGCTCAGCAACAGTCATCCCGCTAAGGCTCTACCTAGGTCTTGTGGCTCCAGTCCACGGTTATCGTTATCATTTACTAACATCCGAAGCCTACTGCCTAAGCGTGAAGAGGTGTGTTCTTTTCTGGATGATTCTGACGATGATATTGTTGCACTAACAGAAACTTGGTTGCACCCTGACGTAGCGGATAACTAAATTTTCCCCAGTAAAGATAACTATAACGTATATCGCTATGATTGCTCCGGTAGAAAAGGTAGTGGTGTCCTTATCGCCATCAAAAATGGATTAAATTCATTCCTCGTTAACACCGGGTCTTCGCTTGAAATAGTCTGTGCTGCTTGTACTTTAGCATCGGTGAAGGTACTGGTTGGTGTTTGCTACCGCCCGCCTGATTCAGATCATTCAATCGTTTCTAAACTCCATAGCAGTATTACTTCAGCTATTCAAATATTCCCAACCGAACTCATTTGCCTGCTTGGTGACTTCAATTTTCCACAGATAGATTGGTCACATTTGTCGTCATCTTGCTGCGCCTCAACAGAGCTTATCAACATTATGTTAGATATTAATCTCTTTCAGGTGATTAACCAAACCACTCGCGGTACAAACATTTTTAGATTTAGCTTTCTGCAATGCGCCCGAAACGATTAACGAAGTCTTGCTCCTTGACGGTTTTAGTGACCATAAGCTCATTCATCTACAACTTAATGTCCCGTTAGCGTTTCAAGGTCTTACATCCAGGAAAATTCGCGATTACAATAGAGCTAATTATAAAGATATGAATATTGCACTTAATGATTTCTTTATTCAAACGTTCTTGCCCTCATTTGCGGACAGGTCCGTCGATTAGAACTGGGTACTTTATAAGATCATGATGTCCAATCTAGATTACAATTATGTTCCCTTGGTTTCAATTTCAAACGACAAATCTAATTCATGGTTCAATAGATCTCTCCGTCGTCATCGAAACAAAAAAAAGCGTTTGTACAGGAAGGTTCTGTTGGTATCTACATCGGATGCTTGGAAAAAATACAACTATTGTTTGAAATCTTACTGTACGGCCTTACGGGCATCAAAAAAAAATATTTTTCTCATGACCTACCCGCCCTCCTAAAATCTAATTCCAAAAAGTTCTGGCGTGTGATATCTCCCAACAGTACTACCAAACAATTTTCATTGTGCAGCGACGATCCTGTGCAGCTTTTGGAGAGTGAATGTCCCCAAGCATTTAACAGACATTTTGCGTCAGTGTTCACTCGGGAAGATCACTCCAACATACCTATTGTTCCTGATCATGATTACCAATATATGGCCCCTATTACCATTACCGCTGAAAGTATCGCTCGTCTCATTGCAAATCTTAAGGTTTCCTCAACAGATGGTGTTGACAACATAAATTCTAAAATATTGAAAAACACTGTATCGATCTCAATGAAATTCTATGCCTCATCTATCAGCAATCATTATCATCTGGTTTACTTCCTACAGATTGGAAAATTGCTAAGATCGTTCCAGTGTTCAAAAGTGGAAACAGAAATTCACCAGAAAACTATCGCCCCTTTTCCCTAACCTGCATCTGCTGTAAATTACTCCAGCATGTTATCGCTTCCCACATTTACTGCCATCTGGAACTTAATTCTTTCGTTTTTCCTAATCAGCACGGCTTCCGGAAAGGTTTTTCTTGTGACACCCAACTGCTAGAATTTACGACTGACTTGCATTTCAACATGGATGCTAACCTTCAAACTGACTGTATCTTTTTATATTTTGCTAAAGCCTTCGACCGTGTTCCACATTCCCGCTTGTTCTCAAAATTGTCTGCTCTGTGCCTAGATTCTTTAACACTGTAATGGCTACGTAACTTTTTCATTTCGCCAGCAGTTCACTACAGTTAATTTCACCTCCCCACTCAGTGATGTAGAGTCTGGCGTACCCCAAGGCAGTGTTCCTGGCCCCTTATTGTTTCTAATATACATTAACGACTTGCCCACAGACATATCTTCTTCTATACGACTCTTTGCTGACGACTGCATCATTTACCGGCCCATTAATTCTATGGATGACCACCTTGCTCTCCAAACTGACCTGAACTTATTTTCAAATTGGTATAGTAAATGGCAAATGATGCTCAAATCAACTAAATGCAAGATTATCTCTTTCACCCGCAAGCGTACTAATTCTAATTTCTCGTACTCCATTGAAGGTACTGTAGTGTCGCGGGCGTCATCCTATAAGTATTTAGGTATTCACCTCACGGATAATCTTTCATGGGCCGCGCACATTCAATCCATCTGTGCCAAAGCTTCAAGATCACTTGGGTACCTGCGCCGGAACTTGCGAAACGCCCCTAATAACGTGAGAAAAGTCGCTTATTTAACAATCGTGCGTCCTCAACTAGAATTTGCTTCACCTACGTGATCCCCTTATCAAAATTACCTAATCAACATGCTTGAGTCCGTACAAAATAGAGCCGCTCGTTTCGTCACACAAAAGTACCATCCTCAGTCCAGCATCACTAAGATCAAACTTGATATCTCCCTCGAACCATTACATATTCGTCACTCCATCGCTCTTTTATGCTTACTTCACAAATATCGTCACAGCACCAGGCCATCTCCCTTGCCCCTCGAAGAGCCTTCACGCATTTCACGCCGCCTACATAATCAGTATAGCATTAAACGCATTTACGGAAGAACCCTAGCCTTCAATTCATCTGCACTTCCACGTGCCATTATTCTTTGGAATGATCTTCCCAACTGTATCGCATCTATCGGCAACCACCAATCATTTCAAGACCAGCTGCACAAGCATTTTCTTTAACGACATTGTGTCTTGTTTCGGGTTGTTCTGTGTCCTTGGTTCCCTTTTGTTCTCGTTGGTATTGTATTAAGTTTTGGTTTCTTGTGCGATTTCAACCATTAGTATTTGTTTTTATGGCTACTGCTTTCCCTTTAGATCTGTATTGGGCACATGCGATGCATTCTTGCTACTATTTTATTTTTGTTGCTCGCGGTGACGTATGTCTTGTAGTTACGTTTTGCCCTGTATATTTATAATTGTGTTTACTTCTTGCCTTGTATCACGCGTTGTTTTTAACTTATTGTTCCTATTTGCTTAATCTATTGCTTTAGCCCCCCTTACTCAATGCCCTACTGGGCCCTGTAAGATAGTTTGAATAAATAAATTAATAAACTTGCACGGCTGAGTATGCACAATGTAAAGTGATCAATAAACACGCCGAGCGGCTGGTTCGGGAGACAGTTGAGGCAGCCGAGATAGCAAAGCTTGGAGATGATTGCATCAGCAAACCATCTGTACTTTTGACAAAAAAAGAACTGGAGCTGTTGGATGCACGATGATTATCATGGAAGTGATGATACGTGTGGCAGAAGTCACACGTCTGTGCCTCATTTTTTTCGCAACAGTATATAAAGCAATGCATGTCTCGAAATAAACTGGTTGAAAGTTGGCGCTTCTTGTGCGTTTTCGTTCTATGTGTCCAGCCGGTGTTTTTGCGCGGTTACTTGAAGACGAATAACTAACAAGCCCACGCTGCTGTTCTGCCTAAGTTTGTCCCAGTCGGTGATTTCGTTTTTTCTGAGTTGGGGTTTGAGATTGCCAATGGCTATTTTAGACGCTATGATATAATGTTCACTTCCCAGATTTTGTCTGCTGTTGCTCCAGCTTAAGTCTGAGAAAATTTTGCCTATCGTGAGGTCCGGGCACGTGTCGCTGTACAGGCTGTTGCCTGTCCTCGTAGGTTGCATGGGGTCCGTGTATAGTTTTAGGCCTCCTTGCTGGATAACTTCGTTACAGCCGTGCCTTTCTTACATATTGTCGCGTGTCCCCATTGCACCTGTTGAGTTTTGAAGTCGCCCACAATTAGGGTTGGGTTTGGGCCTGCGATTTCTAGGGCTTTGAGTACAGCGGCTTTTGCTGGTCCAGGCTGGGCCCTGGGTGGCTGTATGCGTTCAGTACAAACAGAAAATAGGAGTTCCTTTTGCTAGGTAGAATTTCGATTAATATACAATCGAGCTGTACATTTTAAAAGGCGCGGTTAACCACGGTAAGGTTTCTATGTACCATCGTAGCGATTGAAGGCTGTTCCGTGATGTGACATAACAGAATTGCCCGGTACCCTGGCAGTTTTAATGAACACAATCTGGGATCTTGGATCCCTTACTTCATGTTTCTCGGATTGCGACTGAATCTGTAACTGCGGCTCTGCTTTTTTGTTGCGCATAGGCCTGTAATTCCACTGTGAAATCGTTACGGTTTTAGGATTGGCCATTTTGCGGGAATAGACCGATTGGCGCCCCTTGAGCTGACGAGGGAAGCCAGCGTAAAATTTCCTGTAAAATGGAGTCGATTACTCCGAACTTGTGATTTACATCCTTTATGTGTTTTTCGAGTCTCTGTATTAAATTGTCAACTCTTTGTGTTAGGTTTTCGAGTTTCTGGTTGTGCTCTTCCAATTCTTGTTCGAGTTTTGGGACTCTATCTTCCAATGAGGGATTTCTTACGTCAGCTACGGCTCGTTTTTTGCGAGCAGATTCTTCCTTGCTTACTGTGCTTAATGGCGTTTAGACTGATGCGATCATAGTAGTTTCCATTTCTGTGACGATGCGAAGCGCTAGCCAGCGTGGATTATTTCAAATTCTCCACGTGACCAAGAGCAGCCAATGGGCATGGCAGCGGCGAAGAGAAAATCAAGCATCCTAACGCGGTACGACCGCCGCCCAAGAGGTGGCGCTCGCATCTCCTTGCGTTTAATGCGACGACAGAAATTTCCCTCCTCTCCGGTCCCAGTTTTCCAACTGACCCTACCAAAAAAACCCTGACGCTCGGTGAGATAACAGCAACACACACGCGGCGTCAGCTCTTCCCCGAGCATTGAAATCGATTTGTTTCGCTTAATTCATGAAATCCTGTTTTTACCACTGATCACCAAACTCAAACGCTTGGCAGATAGGAGAGTTGAGGAGGCTTGAGTTTTCCAATTTCGAAAGATTTTGTGCATTTCGAAGTGAATAAAGCCTTACACGCAACGTAAAGAGATGTCCCAAGTTATCATCTGACCGCCTTGGGCACAAGGCACATTGTGACCTTGAAAATATCTGCACTTTTACCGTATTTTGCCTTGACACTGGGTACATGTCATGTCCGAGATGATCTCTTTTATATTTTCGGGCTATTGTTCATAGAGCATTTTAATTATATGCAATATATACCCCCATTTGACCGACCCTCCCTCTACGATTCCAATTCACCGTTTTTAGTTTCATGTTTCTGTGCTAATTTTTTTCCCCTTTCCCGCGTCTCCTTGGCATTTCACCACTTAGCCTGGTGGTTGTCCCTTGGCAAGCTAAAACGTTTACTGGTCCGTTGGCTTTTGAGCCGCCTGATCTTGTGATTTCTTTTCTATTCCATTCTTTTGCCTCGCTGTGTCTTGATGACTTATGAAGACTGCTGCTTGAATCTTCATGGGCAATCAAGCCTGTCAGAAGTAAACGTCAATTGAGTACGGGCAGTGTATTTGTACTGCGTGCGTGTGTTGACTTTTCATCGGGTTTTGAAGTAAAGCCCTATATTTGCTTATTTTCATTTCTTTGAAGCACGCTCGTAGCACCTACTGCCCCACCATTCTGCTACAAATCTGCACTCGCAGATGCCACAGTAATTCTTGTCCTTCTTCTCGCACTGCAAAAGAAAGAAAACGTGCCTAATAAGGATAAAATATGTCCCTGCACACAGGTAGCTTCAAAAGGAGTGAACGCTACGATCGCTCTCAAGCTGATTCATAACATAATCGCAGAATACAAAGCTCTCTTTGTACCAACTTTGATTTCATGGTTTCATCTGGATTTGGCACAGTGAAGACCATTAGTTTAAGCATTTTTTTAAATATTAAAGATTGTTTTGAGCCTGAGCTCTCAGCGCCTTCTTTCGCATCGTGGAATCTGAGGCCCAAACAAAATTTCTGTTAGGGCCAAAGTCAGGGCAAAATTGTTGAGATAATAACGCCGATCTCTAGCTTTAAAACAAAATTATGTATTAGTGCGGTCATCCTGCATGGTATATTAGTGTCATTATTATCGTACTGCACCACATTAAGCTATGCATATTTCTTTCTGGTGGATAGAAAAACATAAGCTTACATATAATAACATGAAGGCCATATGTTTTTCCGGCGCTCTCATGACCACACAACCATACATACAGGATTAAAAAGAAAAAATATCAAGGCTGTGTTTTTATACGGGTGTAACAGAACGGTTGTTTTATATTGACCCGAAGTGATCAAGCGTTTTAAAAGCAGTCAATGTTACTGAGGCTGGAAATATACCCACCGCTTATAATCCTAACTATTCTCGCCGCGATGGCTCAGTGGTTACGGCGCTCGGCTGCTGACCCGAAAGACGCGGGTTCGATCCCGGCTGCGGCGGCTGAATTTCGATGAAGGCGAAATTCTAGAGGCCCGTGTACTGTGCGATGTCAGTGCACGTTAATGAACCCCAGGTGGTCGAAATTTTCGGAGCCCTTCACTACGGCGTCCCTCATAGCCTGAGTCGCTTTGGGACGTCAAACCCCAATAAACCATAAACCTATTCTAGCTGCAAGGGTCCATCGTCTTAATTGCACGCAAACAAGATTTCTGCTTTCCGGCCATTGCGTCTAATTTCTGTTATCCTCCGCGCATCGATTTCTTTCTAATTTATTTTTGTCCTTGGTGTCCTCGTTTTCGTAATCTTCTTTTAAAGCCACGACATCGTCGTTCTCTACAATAATAGCTCCTTGGGAGTCCTCAAACTACTCCTCACGCAGTGATGCAGCGGTTAAGCCATGCGCAACTGCCGTGCGAGGGCAGGTGTTCTCAGCAATGGGGCTTTGTGAGACCCAGGTTTCTCTTCCCTGGCAACCTCTCGCGAGCGATAATTAATTTAACTGTCACCTGCCACGGTGGGCAGTTTGCTCACTATCCCGTGGGCACGTTGTGATGACGCCACAAGTTTACGTGACCTAGGTGGCCCACCTAGGTTGCTTCTCTTGGAATTTTTGTGGATTCATTATCATCAGAGCTTCACTTCGTTTACACTTCACGCCACTTTCTCCTCGCCTCATCACTTTAGACTGAGCCGCCGCTTTTGTTCTCCCAAAAAGCTGAAAATTGGTTTTTGAGGAAAGAAAATGGAGCAGTAGTGCTCTGATATATCTCGGTGGACAACTGAACCGCACCGTAAAAGAAGGGAGGAAGGTGGGAATGAAAGAAGAAAAAAGGTGCTGTAGTGAAAGGCTCCGCAATAATTTGGACCACCTAGGGAGTGTAAGACAAAAATTAACCGCTGTTAACCCCGAAACCTTCTCGTCGAGGTGGTCCGCCGCTCTTCACAGCTCCAGCCTCAACAACCAACTCTGTGCCGTCCAGCAGACCCTCGAAGCAGCGACGAGACAAGGCCTCGACATCCCCATGTGGGAGGCCTAGGACCGGTCACGTTAAACCCTGCTGGACACTCAATAAAGTTCTTACTAACTCACTCACTCACTTACCACCTGGGGATCTTTAACGTGCACTGACATCGCACAGTACACGGGCGCCTCTTGCGTTTTGCCTCCATCGAAACGCGGCAACCACCGCTGAGTTTGAAACCGGTAACTCTGGGATCCGTGAATTTTTTCAATGGCAGTGGCAAAGGATTTTTCGGGGCTCGGCAGCATCGCTCCTGCAACCGAAAATTACCTCCTTCAGCTGTTAATGGTTTGGTATCACTTTGAGATGGTTTGGGAAGGGGACCCGTTTTTCTTCAAAGTGCATTCATGACCTCTCATTTGTCCTCACTGCGCCATCCCGTTTGCAAAGGTGAAAAAATGGATGTGGTTCAGCTCGGGTGAGCCAGATTATGCGGAGTGCAAGGCAACCGAACCAGTGGCTGATGTCGGTGCAGAGGCGCTGGCAGCATCCGCTGCCCTTTTCCGCTTGAGATACTCTTGTTGCCTGTGCCGCTACTTCTCCAGACGTACCGTCTTTGTCAAAAGTAACCAGGCTGCATGGCTTGCTTCTAGCTTGTACAGTGGAGCCCTTGTGGCTTTCCTAAAGATCGAAAGGTGTTGGAAGGTAAGAAGACCCCCAGTCCTTACCTTTAACGACCATTTCAGCTTCTGGGAAGCTGTAAGGGCTCCACTGTACGTGCTAGAAGCAAACCATGCAGCTGGTTACTTTTGACAAAGGCTGTACCTCCAATTCTTCATCGGCTTCATCAACTCGACGACCCCGCTTTCGCGACTTATCTCTAGCCAACGCGGCTTCGTGACGCTCTCCTTAGTAGGGATCGCTAGAACAAGCCCTGCGCCTCGAATGTTCACTCGAAGAACTCGTGCCGGTAACCGGTTCTGGCTCTATGTCTCTGGGGTGTCTAGGCGACGAGCGCTGCACTTTATTCAGCAAGAGCGAATCACATGGTTAATCACGTGACAAAGCTGGTGAGAGCGAGAGGTTGGAGCGACGCAACCAGCGGTAACAGCGGCGACAAGTCACTTGGTATAACGTCATAGCCACACCTGCGGAGAACCTCCAGTTAGAGGTTAGCTGCAAGCGTCATTTGACCTTCAGCTTTGCATGCGATAAGTGGAGCTCTTCGCTGTATAAGTCAGGCTGGGCTAAAATTGAACGGTAAACTGCAAATTGAACAATAAATAGGATTAGGGGAAATCATGGACATTAATTATTTGCACAAACGTTTCCTCGACACAGAAAATAAAAACTTGTAATTTAACTTAACTTAAAACGCATTGCCGGTGTTAAATCTTTCTTTCGCGCCGTCCCAATTACCGCATCAGTGAAGGGGAAGAAGTCCTCCGGCATAGAAGCGCGGGCACGCGTTCCTGGAAGATCTGGACGTCATCTTTGCGTGGGGTGCACGCATTAAAGCCCCTCTCTACAAACCGTCCTAGACCTCCGTTCTTCGGTGCCTACTCGCGGGCCATCTTAAACAATGGATACCCGAATCCCGGAACACTCCTGCCTGGAGCTTGCGAGGACTCTGAGTGTGGTTATTTCATAGGTAGGCTGAAATCCAAGCGGTCGGCTCGATGGGCGCAGAACACTCGACTTATTAACGTGGTAAATGCTCTCCTGTCCTCCGATTCCACAACTGCCAAATAACCTGCCTGTACGAGCACCTCAACGCAAATAACGACGAGCTCAAGCAGATTCCGGCGAGTTCGAAGAGCACAAAAGCGATGACACAATCTTTGAATCTTAGTACGTGACGGCCATCCGGTATCAAGGCAGCATGACGCGTATGCTGGCCCACCTTCTGAGTCATCCGGGTTTCGTCCGCAGCCGTGTTTCCTCCACGGTGACCTCGACTTCCAAAGCTGCTACTCGAGTCGTCGCCGCCCTTTACGAAAGACTTGGAGTCAAGCTACCAAAGCCCACCATCGCACCTTTTAATGGGTTCTTCAGTCGCTGCAGCGAGTTTTGGGAACAATTTGACTACATGACTAATAAACAACTAAGGTCTAGTGGTCACCGAGAAGTTTCACTATCTGCAACTATTTCTCAATGGGGACGCAGCTTCAGCCACCTTGGGACTTTCAACAACAAAAGCCTGCTAAGTGCACACTTTTCGTATTCTCAAGAAACGCTTTGGCGATAAAACACACTTTAAACAAAAGTGTTTCTCCGGACTTCGGATGTTGATGCCCATTCTCTTGCTGACCGGCACAACTGCACTCTAAAACCTGCACAACAAGTCCTTACCAGCAACAGAACAATGGACTTCTTGGGCGGGAGCAGACATCGGTTTCTGTTCTGCTGTGCTTTCTAAGATCCTCCGGACGCTCCCGCGTGGACTTGTCATCCAGTACCACTGTTCATATGGAACTGGTGCGGCAGTTGATGGCCACGACATCGCTGCGACCGCATTGGAGCTCGTTTGCTGGCGTTTCTGGCAACTGAAGTCGAGGGCTTGAAGAAGACTGACTATCAAGACCGTCGACAACCTGCAATACAGTCCTAGACCTTTGCGCAACACCCGTACAGCCACTACGGGAGAGCGCGTATGCCAAGGCAAATGTCGGCTGTTCTTCATTGTCACTCCTCAAAGATCACTGAGACCTGTGTTTTTTGCCATTCGAACACCCACTTAACGCAGTTATGCCTGCTGAGTTGCTTTTTGAAGACAAGAATAAAACTATTACAAACTTTTCGTCCCTGGGCAGTGGATGCCAACTCTTTCCGCTATGTTAGAGGAATGTTGTTCGACCAGTAGGCTAAGAAACGACGCATCGGAGAGACACGCGTCACGAGCCAGTTTTCAGATACTGAGGTCATCTTACATGCTATCGTGATTCTTCATATTTGTCAGGACATCGAAAAAGCTCCCATGTATTCGTCGTTTTGGCCATCATTTAAGCAGTACGGTAAGCATACTCCAGACGAGCTGCTACACCCCAACCGACGTTTTCACACGAGGCAGCATCAGCAACCTAATTGTATCTGACCATAGGTGGGCTTTCATGACAGCTCTGGTACATAAATTCGACACAGCTGACTCACTAATAACTTTGGAGTCCAAGTTGGGATGGGCCTTTCAAGGCGCCACGAAGTGAGCAAGAGTACACTGTAAACAATAATCAACCCAAATGGGTACTTAAATGGTTGGCGTCACCCTTTAAACTCCATACGCGGAAACAATCACTCCATCAATACCGAGTAAAAATATGCTACTCTATAACTCCCAATTTTAAATAGAAATTCTTGGTGTCAATGCGTCTGAAGTCCCCAATGGACTAAAAAAACACCATTTTGCGCCCTCCACCTCGCCACCTAGCGTCTCTTCTGCTTCTGGTGAGTCGTTTGAAAATGGCAGTGAGTGACGACTCCTTGGTTACCATCGTCGTTGAATCTCTGATCACTTCTGCTTCTTCACGGGTGCCTAGCGCGGGTGCCTACCGCGTGGTCGTCGCCGTTTTCCGCTACAGTAAGCTGCATCACTGAAATGTTCTTGTGAGGCCTCCAGTGCTCTAACCACACCTGGCCTTTCGTTGTTAAGGTCGCCACCTCATTACAGCCCCCGCTTAAACCAAATGCTCACAGCTTTTTTCAGCGTGGCTCTAGCGATGGGTTGCAGCAGATTATATTGCGTTGCATGAACATGGAACTGTGATAGAACATAGTTTCAACGCTGAGCCGATGAGGCAACATTTTTCCTTAGTCATATTGAAAAACCAAGCCTTAAAGAAGTGAATACGAAAGAAAACACTTCCATACCGAACTACCTTCAGGGATGCATTCATTTTCACCTTCCTTATTTTGCTGTGGTTTTTAGTCAAATATAGCGTGGCGCTTGCCCGTGAATACTACTCCGCGACTCCATTTCAGTTTTGAATCATTGATTCTTATGTTACATCCCTTTATATAAGAACATCCAACCAAACGAGCTTGTACAGCATAAGCAGACGACTCCTCCGCCTACGCCACCGCAGTACTTGCGGAAAGCGAAAAGAACGCGTGGCGCGTGGTCACATTAGGGCAGCGCAGTTTCCCAAGTTGGGTTTCCGGCGGCCCCCGCAGCTACTGCAACTTTCCGCCACGGGTACTGCTGTAGGAATGAGCCTGAATAATGAAGATAAATAAACATGAAGCTATTTTTGGACTCCAATTCTGTGGGTAGTAAAAACTTTGTTTTCTTCCTTGTACTCCTAAACCCTGTCAGGAAGTAAATAAAACACTTCATTTATATGGAGTAAATAAAACCACCTTTTTGACAAGCCATTTATTCCCATTTGAGCACTTTTTTTGCTAGCAGTGTAGAGAGAAACGCATCAGAAATGATGGTTTGCGTGCTCCGGACAAACGCAGCAGGGAACAACGAATGGCACCGCTCATTTCGGAAAATCGGAAGCCTGAAAATTTCGGATCCGTTTGCACAGAATGAGCCACGTAATGCAACCATGCAAGACTTTGAAGAAAATATCCGATTTCGTGATGGTTGGTATGAAGTCGCACTACCATTAAGCAGGCAGCAGAGATTTCCGACAAACGGTAAAACTCTTAGAGCAACTTACAGCCGCTATTTAGTACTACCCTTAAAAAAGCTGCCACCGTCAAAGCTCCTGCTGCGAAGGTGCTTGGCGAATTGTTTTATGTCGATGATCTCCTAACTGGTGCAGGCACAAACGAAGAATCCCCGCAGGTGCGTAAGAAATCCCGAAGACTTTAGGCACCAAGCACGAATGATCGTTCGAAAATGGACTATGGACTCTGACAGGTTAATAAATGTCTTGGAGCAGGAAGAACACTCAACATGTAAAAAATGGCCATGCTCAGCGAGAAATCAATAAAAGTGATCGGTAGTGCTTGGCATTCCAAGCCAGACTCTTCAACGTTTTCATATCAAGTCTGCTGGACTTCCTGAACGCAGAGTCTGACACAAACCAGTTCGTCCTCCTAGCAGCCTCAAGAATTTTACATCGCTTCGGATTTCATGACCCTTTCACCACCTCCATACGAATATTTTTTCCTAAGTAAGGACGAATTATTTAGAGTAGTTGGGCCAAATACGAGTTTTTTTCAAATTCATTGGAAACAGTGAGCTTCTAAAGTGCTTGTGGAGGTTGCCCAGGAGAAGACCGTGGCCACTTTTATTAGAGCGCTGCTCGTGAAGAAATTGCGATGGAGCGGTAGCGGCAGCGTCCAGCCGAGGCCATGGTCTCATCGTTTTCCAGCGCGTGCTAATGACCTTTCCTCCTCTTCGGCATTTCGGTAATGCCAGCCGCGCGAATCGCTACAGCCCCCCCCCCTCCCCCCTGGACGGTTATTCGGTATGTGCCAAGAGTCGTGCAGGGTATGTGGGGTCCGAAGGAGCGGCTCAGGCGG
Source organism: Amblyomma mixtum (assembly GCF_055824585.1). Taxonomy (NCBI): domain Eukaryota; kingdom Metazoa; phylum Arthropoda; class Arachnida; order Ixodida; family Ixodidae; genus Amblyomma; species Amblyomma mixtum. Next base: position 241,686,100 of record NC_143013.1, read on the forward strand.
GCGACCCTGGCTGAGCCGTAGCGGCCGACCTTTCGGAGCGCGTCGAGCGACGCTAAGTGGTAGCGGAGGGATATGGGTTATGTGAGCCCAGCGCCGGTGGTTCTAGTGCATCAGTTAAGGGCTGGCGCATGATGGACGGCGCAGCAAGAAGAGCTAGGTGTGCCGGGGGTACAGAGAGTCGCGCAACAGCTGCCGGTCCGAGCAGCCCGTTAACCAGGCGGGCACCAACGGGAGGCGCAGCAGGATGCGAGGCAGTGAAATGGCTGTGGTGGACTGCAAGGGACTGCTGAAACACGCCCACAACCGGCCATGGACCGATTGTCTTTAATGTGACGGGCGGCCGCACGAGGTGCGCCCTTGCCACTGGCGCTGATCCTTTCACGAAGGGGAACGCCAGTGAGGTAGCTGCAAACGGAAGCGGCCTCGGCACCGTGGCAGCAACCCGGCGCGCATCAGCTGGCCTGGTCAGCCTAGGAATTCTTCGAGATGGCGGCTGATGAAGCTGCAGTCTGGGTGGAACCTGGATTTGCTGTGGGCGAGAGGTTGTGGGTGGTGGCTGAGAGGTTGTGGGTGGTGGCTGCCCACCACTGTTGTTAGGCTTCTTGAAAAATGCTAGCACCAGCGGGGAGCAAGAAGGGCCCACAGCAGTGTCCTGGTTTGGCTTAGCGACTGGCGCTGGAACCGGTAAGGGGTCCTTTTCAGACAATGGAGGGCGGGTGGTAATCACCCATAATTGGTATTGCTGTCATTGGTGTGGCCTTCTTATCCCGCGTCATGTGATGTTCAGTACGGGGCGGACTTTTGCAGAGGCCAGGGTTGCGGCTAGCAGGCTTGGTCTTTCCTAAGAGCTCTGGAGAATTAGCTGGCTGCAGCGTCGACGTTGATGCGGAAGCCTGTGGAACTGTTGACGTTAGTGAGGAGGCAGATGGCGATGACGAAAGCCGCGACACGGCTGCTGCCGCAGAGTCTTCATTGGCTGCAGGAGGCTCTGGCGACAACTTTAGCGAAGTGCTGGGAGACAGGGCCAAAACGCGGGTAGGGCAGTAGTGGGAGCAGGACGTGAGGCAAAGGTCGTACTGAGCCCACCTAGTGTGTCGTGGAGAGAGACGGTCGGGGGGGAGACGCTGGGCAGGAGGGGGGGGGGGGGCCAGGGGCTGCCGGGGTGGTCAGGGTACTGATGAAGGCTGCGCGGGCGCGAGCGAGGCCGGTGCAGGTCCAAAAGCATGCGGCGGCGAAAGCGGATCTGCTGCGTCGCAAACTGGCAGCGGGACATAGCAGGCGCCGAAGGCCGCCAAGAGGGCCGCGCGCAGCTCATCGTATGGCTGGCAGCCTACAGGAGAGCGGGTTAGTCGACGCAGAATGGCGGCCGGGAGGATATCGCAGAGGACTGCGTGTTTGAATGGCTGGATAGTGATGCCGTTCATGTACAGCGCAGCCTGGAACAAAGCGAGTCACCCGCCAACACCCTGGTACCGGAACGCCGCAAGCGGCGTTTGAAGCCTGGGGCCTGCCAGTACGACATTCTGGAACGCTTCTGGTGAAGAAGGGACGGTTCGCCGGATCACCACGATGTTGAGGTTCGCCGGGTCACCACGATGTTCAGGTCGCCCAGGAAGCGACCGCGCATTCACACTGCAATTAATTTCCGGCGAGCGAAGCGTTTTCGCTTCCCCGGGAAAACTAGGACCTGTTCTCATCTGTTGACGCCCGGGCGAGGTGGAACCGCTGCGCCGCTGCATTTTCCCGCTTTTCCACACATTTCGCGGCCACCGCGTCACCGCTCGCGGCGTACAGAGATATGGTCAGAAAAGAGCATAAATTGATGCTGTCTGTGTACGTAACCACAGGCTCATAACCATTTTTAGTTCAGCGTATGCAATCAGACTCGCAACGAAAAGCCCAACCTAGTGGCGGCATCTGCTTGTCAGGACGGGAACCACTATTGTCAACACGTGGCCGCCGCGATCTGCTCCGGCGGCGCGCCGCTTCGATCGCGGAGGCCACGGTCAACAAAACCGGCGCCCCTCTTAAGCCTATCTCGTGTTGCGTAAATCAGAGAAAATCGAAAAAAAATTCTCTCGGCCTAACCGCACTTTTGTTCGGGCTCAAATTTCGCCCAGAGGTTGCATTTGATGGTCAGTTTTGTTTTATACTACATTTAGATGGGGTACTTGCCTGAATCAGTCAGAATTATTTGGAAATACCCATTGTTTATGTGGCGACGGCGAACCAAAACCGAAAGGCTTCGCAGCAGTGGTACCCGTGGCGCCATCTCGCACCCACCGGAGAAACCTAGATATGCTAAGTTGGTGAGCGAATTATCTTCGCTTGGTGCTCTCTGCTGCGAATCAGCGCAAGACATCATCGAAAATGCGGTCGTACAGCGATCAAGAGAAGGCCATGCCCGTGATTTGGCTATGCGAGTCCAACCCCTCCGCCTCCATAGAGTTAATATAATCCGCCTCCGCCACGGTGTAAGAATATTTTATTCTTACACCGTGGCCTCCGCCCACCCCGGTGGAGGGCTCGTTTCTCCAGTGGGTGCGAGATGGCGCCACGGGTGCCAGTGCTGCGAAGGCTTTCGGTTTTGGTTCCCCGTCGCCACAGACGATGGAGATTTCCAAATAATTATGAAGGAATCAGGCAAGTACCCCATCTAAATGTAGTATAAAACAAAACTGACCACCAAATGCAACCTCTGTGCGAAATTTGAGCCCGAACAAACATGCGGTTAGGCCGAGAGAATTTTGTTTCGATTTTCTCTGATTTAAGCAACGGTCGGTAGTTAGCAGCGGCAAAGTCGTCACTCTGAATCAAAAATAAAGCAGATTTATCAATCATACGTTTACGTATAGGTGAGGTGAGACGAGGCCAAGGACCGGTGTCTCATTTACGTCTAGTGAACGGCTGAAAAAGACAGCAACAACGAAGAATTCATTCCGAGGCGAGGGGTCCTACTTTTAAGGGCTCCGCCATGTTTGTCGCCGCGGAATTTTTCCGCCCGCGGTAATCGGTCTCGGACTTTCGGCCTCTCCGCGCCGCTTTCCGCCTTCGTCCGCGTCAAAAGCGGCTGAACCTGGCCGAATCCGCTTCGCTCGCTGGATTTTTGGACAAACGCGACAGAGCTGTGCCGGTGAAGAGGTTGAGGCGGAGTGGCGGCGGCAGCGTCCAGCTGAGGCCAAGGTCTGAGCGTTCGCCAGCTCGTGCCAGCTCGGCAATGCCGGGCGTGCGGGTCGATACACGCTCAAGAAGGTGGGAACTTAGGACGGGTACCTTAACCAACAAACTATAACCATGCACTGACTAGAAAAATACCCTTGTTTAAGCAATACGATATGCGTTGTGTAATAAGAGCCGGTGTTCCGTAAATCTAGTCCAGGGGGGCATGCGAATTTCCTTATATGCATGTTCAGGAGCTGAATGTCAGCCGAGATAGCACAGTATCTAGCAGGCCAGCTTTTTCAGTGATGCTAGGTAGCACAGTAAAAATTCTATCGCTACTTTTGCTCGTTTCATAACGATCATTATAGTTAAGCACACAGTTAAAGACCACCACGAAAACAACGTTGCGTTCAGATTCAAGAAGAACGCAAAGGTTTTTTAAGAAAGTGACCCCTTTGCCCGATCGTTGAAAGCGTAAAAGTTGGTCAACCACCAATATTTGCCATACATTCCGAAGGCACAACATATGAACCGTCCTTCCGTATCTACTCTGTACACAAAGTAAGAATAAAGGAGGCCCTTTTTCAGGAAAAGGAGTCAACCCGATGAAATACCCACAGAGTGCGCCACCTAAAAATAATAATCTGTTAGAAAAGGCTGGAGAGCTCTTTCTCTCGCGTCCCCGCTCTCTGCTTTGGTATCCTTTATAGCGACAAAGTCGAGCAGACTGCCCGAAAACTGAAGGCGCAGTAGTACTTGTTTTGTCAAGTACGGAGTCCACAGTAATTAACAGTTGCGAAGTTCAGTTGCTAGGCGGTCGCGATAATGGCCGATTGACGCTGCTATAACGTAGCCATAAGGTACGCATAAGCGAGAAGGGGAGACCTAACCTAAAGTAGCACCCTTTCTCTTAGATCTCGAGAGCCGCGATACCTTGTTCTTGGATGCTTTACGGTGGGGCTTATGCCTGGCAAGAAAAATGTCCTCCGTCTATCAGAAGAGCCATATGCATGCGACACACACCACTTCGCATCCGTTCAAGGGTCTGCACTTTTTCGCCACGCTGCTGAAAACAGCGTTGTTTTTCATGTGTGTTTGTGAGTGCGTGAGTGTTGAGTAGGTTCTTGCAAGGTGCACCCATCCATCCTACCAGCTTCCTGCAGAACACTGACTGCGTAGACGACGTTGAAGTAGCCACAGCTCCCCTACTCAGAAACTCAGCGGCCTTCACAGCAGTCTGTGAGGATCTGAGAGATTGCAGGTCTTATTTTAAACAAACACAAAAGTACAAACAATAAACGAGGCGGCTTTTATCGGAAAGGAAACCAATTTCAGTATGAGAGCGAAGAAAAGGAAAGGAACAAGAGAGCAAGGCAGCAACACACGGGAAAAACACACCGGGGAACAGAACAAAGTGCTTACGAAAAATGCAGAAAAAAGAAAGTCAAAGAGGAAAGTCACACTACTTATCTCTTATTCGAGCAACGAGCGGGGAGGACTGGCTGGGTGTCGGGCAGTCAGGGAGTCTCTGGGCGTTCCAATGTTGATGCAACGCTACCGCAGCGTCGGCGTCCGTGGGCTCCCGGCACGGTTTCCAGGTCTGGTATCCCGGAAAAGTCACGTAGGCGCCAGAAGCGGCCTGTGTGGAGCAGCTGACGGATGGACGGAGAAGAGTGGCGCCTGGGCCTGGTGGTTGAGGCTCTCGACGATGGATGTCCAGGTCTGGTGGCCCGGACGTCTGCGGCTGAGGCCCAAGCCCGGAACTCGGGGAGCCAGCAGAACTCGTCCACGTCCGTCGCCCACCGCGCTCTTCTCTTCTCTCCTCTGCCACGTAATCCTGTTCGACCTGTCCCGGCGTACCCCTCCGCACGCGCTCCTCGTGCTTTGTCTTCTTCTCCTCACGAACGCCGCTGGGTGGCGCTATCTCCTTACACAGTCACGCACGTGAAACATATTTCCGCTGCGCTGGATTCCGCGAACAACTCGGCGTCAAGAAGCAGCTGCCCTTCTGGAGAAGGCTGGCATACAACAGGTACGTCTGCAGGAAGTACGGCCGTCGAAACCATGTCATCTTTCCATGAAGCTGCAATAACTCCCGCCATAAGGTGCTCCTTCCGATAGGCCGCCAGTGGCCAGTAGAAGCCATCAAATGTTCGTGTAGGGCTTAGTCTGTAGGATGGGGGCCATCCCAAAGCTTCGTCGCATAGAAATCTACGCACTCTGCAGCAGAGTGGCCAAAATGCATGCCGGCATTCATTAGAGTGGTGAGTACGCCAATGACGACGAACATGATCCTCTTTTTGGCAGCTTGGACAGGAAGGTGACCTTCTGGGTATTAAAACCAGGCACTGAGTTCCAGACAGTGACGAATATCGAAGACAGGGACACCATCATCAGCGTCCACGCAATATCCCAGTCAGTGTTCGCATCTGCTCAATTTCCGTGATCGTGCAGTTTTCAACCTTATGTCGCCCTGCGGGAAGATCGTAAGATGCCTCGTACAATGCAGAGAGAGAAGTTTCATCTTGACTACGTTCGGCTCCGGGTCAATTGTGATACAACGATGCTTGTAGACTTGCAGTTCTCCGATGCTAACGAATTTTGTCTTCGGTAACGCGGACTTGCATATGACCATCCTTACATGATACATCTGAAACTGTGCGATGGGACTAATGTCACTGAAACTGATGACAGAATGCAACTAAAGTCCTGAGCACGGTAGGAACGTCCCGTAAGATCAGCATGCAGAAACTCAGAATTGCAGGTGGCCATACTCGGAGGCAGAAGGGGAAGGACTGCACGGTGCGTGCTAATGCTGGCTGACACCGTAGTAGCACCTCGGCGCAGGACCGATTGATTGTAAAACATTTTATTCGTCGGAAAGAGGTCTTTGCAAATAGGTCGCGTGAGTTGGTCGAGAGTATATAACCCTCGCCGACTTTGTCAACCCACTCCACCAATTCATCCTTGTCGAAGAACATCTAGAAGCGACCGCTCGGAACGTCGTCGTCGTCTTTCTCCCCCTAAGCCACCAAGAAACGTTCACTCAGGGAGGATAAACTTGTTTTTTCTTTATTACCAGGCTTCAGAGAGAGAGAGAGAGAAAAACTTTAATTTAACAGGAAATCGGGGCACGCCCCAGGGTCCCCGCACGAACCCACTGCACTCAAGTGTTTATGTTCCTAAGGTTCATAACACTGGCAGCACGGCCGGTGGCGATGGTCTGCACGGCCGGGTCCTCCGAGCTTAGTACGGCATTTCACAAGAGCAACAATACATATTAACAAGGAAAACACAAAAGAGCGCACCGAACGCATTGTGATTTGATTCAATTTATTGTGGTTTAACGTCCCAAAGCGACTCAGGCTATGAGGGACACCGTAGTGGAGGGCTCCGGAAATTTCGACCACTTGGGGTTATTTAACGTGCACTGACATCGCACAGTACACGGGCATCTAGAACTTCGCCGCGTCTGGAAATGGAAGCCGCGTCTGGAAATGGAAGCCGCGTCTTTCGGGTCAGCAGCTGAGCACCGTAACCACTGAGCCACCGCGGCGGCTTTCTTGTTCTTTATTTAAAAAACACCGCAAAAAGGTTTCAGCCCTCTTTGGTCATTTGCCCCTTTCACAGCAGCTATATTGTAATCACACACTTCACTTAATGCAAGCCTATGTGATAAACGATACAAAATTCGCAGACAGATTTTGTGCATAAAGGAACATTTTTGTGCCCTTTTAGCGAACACAAAACAAAGAATATTTCGGGTGATAATTAAAAAAGCGCTGAGAACAAGGGCATAGCAAACCTCTTTTATATCGTTCAATGTGAATGCTGGGCAGCATGCGCGTCAAACAGCTGAAAAGATGAAAAATCATACCCCAATGTATGCAATAAAATAAGGTTGTAATAAACGAAAACATTCGTTGTGTTTTACAACTAATGAGGAATGTTTCCTCGACCAACGCAAAATTTCTTCCACAGTGAGCTCAAGCAAACTCTTCCGCCGCAGTAAGTAAAGGAGTAAAAACTTATCAATCGTTCCTAGCAGGTGACTCGTTTAAAACACTTTAAACCTACTTGATTGCGTGTAAAAACCCTTCCATGAAAACAAAGCCGCCGCTTGGAGACGTGTTTTAGCAGTTGCCTTGGAGTGGAGATTGAGACGACAACGCTGAGACTCGGCGAGGCAGAAACGCATTCCGCTGTCACTAGAAACCAGCACTTATGCAGCCGATATTGGGCAGACAGTCGCATGGAAATGTCATAATCACAACCTTGTCCGTGTCTTTTGCTTTGCCTTACACATTTTTGGTGATCCTTTGTTGTGAAAAAAAAATATTTTGTTTCCTTAAAAATCCGTCTGGTGCAAGGGAATTTTTATCTAGCGAAAGCCTCAGAGTAGCAGTGGAAAGTCTCAAGCGCGGTTTCTCCTCCATCCTCAAGCTGTAATAACTGACGAAACGCAGGAGGCGTGGAAGAAACCGACGAAAAGCAGTACGCAATTTACAGATAACATGCATTATCAGAGCTTTTTAATTAAAAACTCAGGGGGGGGGGGGGGGGGCACTTTGTTGACCTAAAGTGCGGTGAGGCGAAAGCCTTAAGCTCGATGTTGCTGCCTTTGTCACTGATGTGGGGTTAAGATGTTAAGCTTCGCCTTTAAGAGTGGAACGCGACAGCGTCTTGAAACGTTGCCACGGAGTCCACAGAGCGCCATCGCCCGTTCGGCTCTACGCCTTGCTCGTCGGTAAACTGATTTTTGAGGAAAGGAAATGTATCTGCCTCACACATCTCGGTGGACACCTGAACCTCGCCGTGACGGGAAGGGAGGAAAACGGGAGTGAACGAAGACGCTGTATTAGCGAGACGCGTCTTTGTTCACTCCAAACCATCGAGCTGGCATGGCGGACCGTGTACCTCTAGCCCCGGCAACTTCTAGCTTTGGTTAAGCCTAGGTAATTGCGAAAGCAAGTGGTGTAACTTGTAGCATCTTCGATATCCATAGCCTCCATCAGGTTAAACGGCAACACAACACAAGAATCTTGACTCCCGTCCGAAGTCTTCCTCAGCTATATCGAAGAACTGGCGAACAGGCGCTACTTTTCTCTACACCCGATAGTGCCTGGATGTCTGTGGATGACGTCATACCACACGCTGCAACACACATCCATCACCGCAGCAAGGCCTGCAAGCTCTTGCAACTTCTATGACGTCAATCGCTTGCCGTCGTTCGCAGGTGGTTGACCGGCCGCGAAGTTTTAGCTGCGGCGCGCTGAAGAGCCTACTTGGTGCCCCATCTCTCCCTCTGGTATGACGTCAGTAGTCACATGACCGACCGCCAACTTTCGTTCGGCCGCGAAGTCTAGCTGCGGCGCGCTGAAGAGCCGACTTGGTGCCCCATCTCTCCCTCTGGTATGACGTCAGTAGTCACATGACCGACCGCCAACTATCGTTCGGCCGCGAAGACCAGCTGCGGCGCGCTGAAGAGCCCACTTGGTGCCCCATCTCTCGCTCTGGTATGACGTCAGTAGTCACATGACCGACCACCGACCGTGAAGGGTAGGCGGCGGTACTGCGAAGAGGCGACACCTGACGTAGTATTGCTTTCGCAATAAAAGAGCACAACCAGCCGATGTGCACACAGCATGGCTAACCACGGCAAAATAGCATGTCGGGTCGATACGTGTCACTCGATTTTTCGCTGAGCACCACTGACTTGAGCATTGTTTGCTTGTACGCGACTAATGCGGTTGATGGCCGAGCCGCGTTTTTTGAAAATGTCGAAAACAGGCTTCGCACGGACAGACAGCTCATTGTTATGGCCGATTACAACTTTGACCTTGGCGCGCGATAAGACAAGCGTAAATGGTTTTCGAGATAAAAGTACTAAAGTGTTGTTGCGAATGATCGAGAACTGCAACCTAGAGGAGTGTCTCGAAGGCGCGCGTGCTGTAAAGTACACACGTTTCCAGGGCTCAAGTCACTTACGGCTAGATCGCATTTATGCATCTGTGGCTGCCGTACCTAAATGCAAAAGTTATGGGGTTGTGCCGGTATCATTTTCGGACAATTTTTCGGTTCAGTGCAGCATAGGGATCGTTAAGAAGGGGAATAGTTTTTCGTGGCAAATATGGAAATTAAATGACACGTTTTTTCAGGACCAATTTTATAACCGGACTGTAAAAAAAAATATCAAAAATTGAACCCTGTAGAAACATGACGATATGGCAGCAGTGGAAGCTCACTAAAGAAACTTTAAAATTAAAAGCTGTATACATCATGAGCCGAAAAAACAGGAAACAGAGCTGAAGGCACTGCTTCAGAAGACGCTAAAACAGGAATGCCGAGAGCCTAGTAAATGGATAGAAGACATAAGAAAAACCAAACAAAAGCTAGAGCTAATCGAAGAAAAACGTTATCTGGAAGCGCTGGTAAGGGCAAGGGCAGAAGACACAGCTGCAGGCGAAGCGCCAAGCAAACGAGCCCTTGGTTTATAAAAAGCTCGTGGCGAAAGAAACCACATTAACCAAATAGAATGGAGAGGTGTTTTAACAACGGTCATCGATCACATCAAAGCAGCCTTTTTCGAGCATTATCAGGCGCTCTTCGCATCGCATCCGGTGGATGTTAGCACATTTAAGGAGGTGTTTCTAGCCCACATACCGGATCTTGACGACGAAACAAAGACAGATTAGAGTGGGACATAACGCAAGGTGAAGTGGAGCACGCAATAGCCAGTTTAAACCTTGGTAAGTCGCCTGGAGCGGACGGGTTCAGTGCGGCTTTCTATAAAGAATTCAAATATGTAATTTCCCCGGTCTTGAACGTAATCTATAATGAAGCCTTTAAAGTAAAAGCACTGCCTCCGTCATATGGGTCGCCCCATACTGTTCTGGTTCCCAAAACGGAAGACATTGATAGATTACGACAGGTTACAGCATACCGACCAATAGCACTCACTAACGTCGAGTACGAAATTTTCATGAAGGTATTGGCACGAAGTTTGCAGACCATCATTCATTACTTAGCTGGACCCCATCAGACCTGCGGGATTAAAGGCCGGTCCATTTTTACCAATATTCATGTGGCGCGCAGTGTCTTAGAATGCTGTGATGGCACTGATGGTCGGGTGGCTATTCTGCAAATTGATCCAGAAAAGGCATTTGACTGCGTCGCCCATGAACTTTTGTTTGCGGCATTAGGCCACGTTGATGAAGGTTCTGTTATCCGTGAGGGTGTGGCCCTGGCATACCGGAACTGCACGACGAGATTGATTGCTCACGAGAGTTTGGGGGCCACCATTAGCGTGCAGCGTTCGGTGTGCCAGGGCTGTCCCCTCAGCCCCCTTTTATTTTGTATTTACATCGAGATCCTTTGTTTGAAAATCCTGAAAAACGGGAGTATCAATGGATTCAGTTTGCAAGCAGCCGAAGTAAAGCTCTTGGCGTACGCAGATGACATTGCTGTGTTTGTGGTTTACGAGGGAGCCATAAGCGAGGCTGTTAAATCTGTACGCGAATTCAGCCAAGCTACAGGCAGCGGGGTTAATTTGTCAAAGAGCTTCGGGCTTTGGCATGGAAGGTGGCCATCTACGCCTGAACGGTTCGCCAGTGTGCCTTGGACGACAACACCAGATAAGTGCTTGGGCGTTCCGCTCGATGCTTACCGAGACAGTGAACAGTGTTGGAATACTTGTTGGAAGCACTTGTTGGAAGTACAACAGTGTTGGAAGTACTTGAATATAAGTACCTTGGCGTTTATTTTTCATCTAATCTAACATGGACGAGGCAAGTTGAGTAGACTACATCCAAAGCCTACAGAATGCTTAATTTCTTAAAAATAAATTTCAATAAAGCACCGTCTAATGTCAAACAACTCCTGTATTTCACTTACATCCGACCAATTCTTGAATATGCCTGCCCTGTATGGGACCCCCAGTTTGCTTACTTATGTGATATGCTCGAGCGCGCCCAAAATAATGCTGCGAGATTTGTGTCCAATAATTACAGCTTCTCAACTAGTGTCACGTCTCTTAAAAACCACCTTCGCTGGGGATCTTTAGCTAACCGTATGAAACATTTGAGATTACAAATCATGCATCGCATCTATTTTGGAAAGCTGAGCATTGACAAAGACCGGTATCTGCTTCAACCTCATTTTTTTTCTAGACGAGTTGATCATCAGTGGAAGATCCGAGAGATTAAGTGTCGCACAGATGTTTGCAAAACCTAATTCTTTCCACGGACTATCAATGAGTGGAACAGGCTATCAGCCAGCGTCACTGAGTGCTGCACGGAAGGTCAATTCCGCGCATTCTTATCTGATGTATGACATGGCGCGCAGTTGTCTTGCGCGTGTATTTTTCATTTCATTACTGTCATTTTATTTGTGGAGCGTGGTTGTCTCCCTTCAGTGCATGCTTTTCCTCATCTATTAGTTGTGTGATTGTATTTCTGTTATTATGTGCACTTTCGGCCAAATGAGCAGAAGTTATTGTGTTCCCCCCCCCCTTGCAATAATGCCCTCGGGCGCTGCAGGTATCTGTAATAAATAAATAAATAAAAAGGACAGGTCAAAGAGATACGGGAGAGAGCGGATAAGGGGAAATGAACAACCTTGTCGATTTTTGCCAGAGCCACTGTTTGCAACTTGTTCTTTATCTGCAGGCTGTAGTACGTAATACAGGTGTTGCACTGTTCAAGGTTAAGCACTCAAAAGCTACACAGGATTTTCGCTGTCTTCATCTGGTCGTCTGAATGGGAGCGCTGCAGCCGGACCAACCTATTCAGACGGGTACAAGACGGAGGGCTGGGACTGGGCCATTTGTTTTTACGGCAGCTGGTCAACCGTTTTTTGTTTCTTCGGGACACAGGAGACCCGTTTTTGCGCACCGTATGCCAAGTTGGGCTGCGGCGCCTGCCGCCGGAGTACGTAGTCTCTACTACTGAGGTTTACTTTAGGACCAGCGGCTTTTACCGGGAAATTGTAGCGAGTGCGAGATTCCTTTCCGCGCGGTTTTCAAATGATTTTCTGTCGACTGTGAAACGGAAGAAACTGTACCGTGCTTTGTGCGATATAGTTTTCCCAGTGCCCTTGTACAGTGGAGGCTCAAGCCGCCGCGGTGGCTCAGTGGTTATATATGGTGCTCGGCTGCTGACCCGAAAGACGCGGGTTCGATCCCGGCCGCGGCGGTTGAATTTCTTTGGAGGAGAAATTCCAGAGGCCCGTGTACTGTGCGATATCAGTGCACGTTAAAGAACCCCAGGTGGTCGAAATTTCCGGAGCCCTCCACTACGGCGTCTCTCATAGCCTTAGTCGCTTTGGGACTATAAACCCCACAAACCAAACCAAACCAAACCAGTGGAGGCCCAAGCAGAGATGTTTTAAAGAGGGTTAAATAAATGCAGGTGCCGCCAGGAACAAAAACCTTCTTTTTTAAGCTGCACACTGGCACCTTACCGGTTAAAAATATTTCAGAAGGAAAGGAATTTTCTTTACACTGGGGATCTCACTGTTTATTTTGCAAAGGCCGGAAACAATAGACCATGTGTTTTTACACTGTTGGGAAGGGGTTTATTTTTGGGGTGTATTACAGCGAACCCTAAAGAAAGGATTACCACTTGATCCGTATGGCATCCGCTACTTATCTGTAGAAAATGAGTATTGGGTACCGTTTGACTTAATAATGCTGATAGGCCTCCACTGAATACGGCGCTCCAGAATGGCAGGCTACCACTGTGACAAAGACGCAAGACCTGCCCGAACTTACTTCCGGGAAAGCATGGACGGATTTCTGGCCATCCAGAGAGCCGCTGCGGAACCTCCGTAGTGGCTGTCGAGACTAGAGCCGCTGTGCAGTTGGCGTGAATTTTAATCTGACGAAGCCAGATACATGGTGGCTGACCACAACAGTGCCATGTGTATGTACATAGCGTTTAGTGTGCTTTGTTGATTGTTCGTTTTGTTGAATTTGATATGTCAAAGCCAGGCAATAAAGAAAAAAAAAAGAGTTGGCATGGCGGAGTGGTTAGCGTGCTCGTCTCGCACTCCGGAGACCCTGGTTCGATTCCCCTACTCGACTAATTTCCTACTCGGTTTATTTACTTATCTGGTCTGACTAGGAAGGTTAATTAGGCTAATTAGTTAATTATGCAATGAACGAAACTCAGACCCATTTACTTGGTGCATCACTATAAGATCCCGTTAATTGGTTGCATGGTTACTAGCGAAAGTACAATTGGCTTCGTTTGAAATTCGCGCACCGTGACGTCACAACCATTTCGACCAATTGAGAACACACCATCTCTTAGGCGCGGCGGCGGCTCCTCGATGAGCAGGGGGGTCCACGGACCACTCGACGAGCGGTTAGACGTGGCGTTTTATTGCTTTCGCAATAACCGCTTCACTGCGGACCACGCGTGGAAGACGGTGTTACATAAGCTGCGTGGAAGAAAAGCTCGGGCTTCGAGTTGGCGAGGCGAGGCTAGAATTAAACCTGCTCTAGAGTGCAGCAGATGGCTGGGTACAGGTCCTCTCTACGTCTGCGCTCTACAGCGGGCGACTCAGACGTAATCATTACTCGAGATGATCATCTTCACAAATAGAGCTTCGTTGGCCAGAACTTGTTCGACAGCGATAAACCCGGTATGTGCTCCGTCGTCCTATTGTATAGTGCGTGTTATGTTTCGCCGTAAGCAGACGATCAAGGGGTTCGAAGGATGTACAGTTTGGGATAAAACGGCGGTAGCAGTTTACTACTGTACGGAACTGGTGAACGGAAGTAGCAGAGGTACGCAGCAGAAAATCCACGATCGCTTGCACCTTGGAAGTGAGAGGTCGAATGCCACTTATGTCGATGTGGTGACCAAAGTGATCAAGATAAGGTACACCAAGTTAACTCTTGGTACTGTTGATGATGATGCCATAGGTTTAAAGTCGGCCAAGCAAAGGGCTCAAATGGTGCAAGTGCTCGTCGAGAGACGTGCTGGCAACATGAAGGTCGTCTGCGTAACCAAAAACAAGGAAAGGCCACAGAGGGCGTTGTAGGCAAAGCATTGAAAGTCTGCAGAGTGTTTAGGAGGCAAAATGGCGTCCGCAGGAATTGGAACGAATCAAAAGTTGTAGTGAAGGCTGTCTTTGGAATATCTACCACCACCTTTGGAATTAGGCACGTGGTAGGCGCGCGCAAACGCGTCAACTCTGAATAGGTAAGCAGGGCGGCAGAGAGGTCATGAAAGAAATTCGGGTGAAGCGTAGTGTCGGCATCCATTCGACTGAGAGTGAGGTCGGTGTCCCTTCTCTTCTTGAATTAATTTAAAGAGGGGGTATGCTTTTGATTACAAAATGAACGCGACGATAGAACTACAGCGTTGATAATAAGCGTTCTGATGCGCTTAGCACGGAAGGAGAGAAAACGCGCAGGCGACACTTAAAGCAGAAATACGTCATGATTATGTTGATCACTTGTACCTTATTTTTCAATTTATTTTAACTTAAGGGTCAAAAAGTACAGGAAACTATTCCGAAATCAAAAAAATTGCTCATCATTGTTATTACGACCTTGGCAGATCGTTGAGCCCCAATAATATTCTGGAAAATAAGAGCAAAAATGAAGTTGGTTGGTTGTTGAAAGAGAGGAGCTTGCCTGTTGTTAAGATGGCTGGTTATTTTCAAGTACGATATCTAGTGATCAGCAAACAAGCATATCTCGGAAGAAACATGGGGTAATTCGTTTATGTATACCAGAAACAACACATGGCCGAGAACTGATCCTTACAATGCTCGGCATTTCACGGATGCTGGGGGGAATTAGTGCTTAGTGCCGTTATCAGTGCGTTTGCTCACGGTTATCATGGAATGCCCGAATCTAATCAAATACATTTAAGTAAATGTTTAGAAAATGTGATTTTATGCACAAGAAGTGGCTACCTTTCTCAAATTATTTAGAGAAGTGCAAAAAAGGTGCCGTCAATTAGAAAATCTGGATCCAGAAGCATGAACTATATCTTTTTTTTTTTCGGGAGCAGTACATTCACATTAGGAGCTCCTATTCCGTCCGTAGAACGCCGTGCAGGTAGCTTATTTGCCGCAAATGACGTCACAGTAAACGCGCACTAAAACATATTAACCGCTGCTCTTTGAATATTAAATGACGGATCTCACCACGTGCGGCACCAGATGCTTAATTCAGTATTGAGGCAAGAGTGCATTAAGGCTCTTCTCCCGTCTGAGCAAACCGTGCGCTTGCGCATTCGCCCATATTAGTGCAAACCTAAGCTGCGTAAACCCGTAAACTTTAAATTCGCCTTGCACCACTACCTCTTCCCGGCTTTTAGCATGTCTTCACGCATTTTTTCGCTGCTAAATTTCTCGCTAGCATAGCTTGCCATGCGCTAACCAAAATAAAAATTATCTATCAATTAAATAAAAAAACAAACGGCTACATGAGGTTATGTATGACAATTTGGGCTGAAAAGAGTGTCACAAGACCAACCAAAAAATTTATTGGCAAAGATAAACAAAAATATCACCTATTGTGCGTAGGCTAAGAAGAAAAATTTTTTTAGCCAAATTGTTTTCCAGCTGAATCAGAAAACACTGTATTTAGAATAAAGCCTACCTACGCTTCAGTAAAGTGTTATTTTGCTATGTCTATTTATCACTGTAATGCAGAAAAGATTCGCAGTGTAAATAGAACCCCCACAGAAGACCGGGTACAACCAACAAAGGGCGGGGCTGCACTTACAACCTATTTTATTTGAAAACATTCGACGTTTCAATTCATTCAGTTCTCGTGACGTAAACTCTAATCACATTTCTCCAAAAATCCATTTGATTCTCAAGCAATGACAGTGAAGGCGTTCGCCTGCTCTCTTGATAAAGAAAGCATAGATGATTTCACGGTGAAGTTTTTCCTTGGTGTAACCCAGAAATTGCGCAGTATTGAACATTCAACAGATATGGTTGGCTACGAATGAAATTCTAAGATCTGAAATCTAAGGTTGTTTTCGCAGGGAACTTCACACGTGAACTTCATGCCTCCTGCTGGGGCTTTAAAAGCCGTGATAATTTCGGCAACTGCGTCGTCAAAACATTAAATATGCGAATTCTCAGGAATCTCCAAGGAATCATCCTCATATCCAAAATTCTTTTACCATGAAGCCACTTTAGTCAATCGTTAATGCGCTTATGAACAAAAGAAAGATTTCACATAGTACGGGAGCTTCTGAATAACCTACGTGTATGCCAGCCTTTTATGTATTGAACATAAAACTTTAAAAGCGTTAAAAAGTTATCACTATTGACGCCTGAAAAATTACAAAAAGGCACTTCTGCCGTTAATTCAATCAACTGTCTTACGGATTTAAACAATTCATTGTGTGGTACGGAATAATAAATTTCTTCAACGTGTACGTAGAAACCGACAGTATCAGAAGTAGTAAATTTGAGCTCTTGGTTGAGTTCATGGACGATCTCGTGTAATCCTCGAAACTGGAAAAGGTGTTCAAACTTCAGCCTCGTTTACTTCCTTTACAGGTACTGTCCAACTGCGGATTGCCAACATTTCTTTTCTGAGACAATGACTCGAAACAGGAATTCCATCGTGTGTATTTTGCTAGAGAAGAAATGTTATAGGCTTCCGTTTTCAGGTTTCTTGACTAGATTTGCGACGTAATCGAGACGCATTTCCTGTAGGAGACGAACAGCTGTTGACTTCTGGAATTTCTTTTTTAATTTGGTTTCGCTGACGTTTTTCTGTATAGCATGATAAGCTTTTTCTTTGTACAGTTCTTTAGGCAAGACTACAAATCTTCCCTCTTTATCAAATTGAACTACTATTCGGTCATGCTCCTTTAAATTTCTGACAGCCTTTGTGTTGAGGAGGATGACTTGAACTGCGACTCATGTTTTTTATCACGTAATCGACACCTTCCAGGAGGCTCAGTCTTTGACACATTCCTTTGTTCTTCCAGGGATGCTACAGGTCATGCCCAGGAGTTCATGCTTTTTTGAAGCAGGCTAAAAACAAAACTTTGGCCCTTTTTCCAGGATATCTGTGAACCTTGTGAGAAAGTTGGGCGTCGCCAGGTAAGATGACCTTGCTTGAAGCAATGTGGGTTCTCTTGTTTGGCGGAAGACATTGACGTGCTTCTGCCTTAAGAACTCCGTGCTCTCTGTGGCCAACTTCTTTCAGTCGGCGGACATCCTTGAATTTGTGCTCGGGGTTTTTGCTGTGCACGGGCCTTGGACGAGTACATGTAGCAAGTCTTCGTAGAGTCGAACTTGGCGCCAGCATTCACGAAACAGCGAGTATTGAATTTTTTTTAAACGGCGAATTTTTTCAAAAAAATCAGTTGTAAGTGCAGCACTATCCTGTCTTGTTTGTTCCTGATCTTCTGAGTGCGTTTTATTTATGCTCCGAAAGTTTTTCTACTTTATGGATAGGAGCCAACTCGCCGAAACCACCGTGCTCCTGTAATTATAACTGACTATGACACCTTATTTGGGTGAAATTACACGCAACTTACACAACACATAATTCAGTGGTCATATATACCGTCATGCTTTCCTAATAAATTTCATAGATTTTAAGAACACTACTAATTTCACAAAAAGCAGCTTACATTCCCTCCACGGCAGAAGTCCACCGCATCACCAAACCTTGCCTCAACTTGCGGCTGGGTGCCATCCTTGGGGAAAAACCTGAGCAGTAAAACAAGGCAGCATCAAGTTCTAATATATTGACATCATTCTTTAAAAGCGTGATATTCGTTCTGGAGAAAAATTGTTGCAATAGTAATCAATAAAGGCACGTTAGCAGAAGCTTATTTCTCGTAGCGATATAATAGCGCAGATTAAGACAGGACACACGAAGAAGACACGAACAACACGATCTCTCATTGCTATTATATCGCTATGATCATGCACCAACAAGCCCAAAAAGCTACGCTTTTGAACTTATTTCTCGATCTTATCTTCAAAACATGCATCTAGCGAGATATTTTTAGCAATGGCATTCCGAGCAATTCAGAATTTTGCATTCAGCATTGGTATCCTGCTACTACCGTCCATTAAACCTATTAGCATTAAAATTTCCAATTACTAGTATTCTAGAACGATCAGCATATTTCAGCCAGGTTTCCAAATTTTTTACTGTGAAAACAATTCATCAAATTCCGAAAGCACAAATTTCATAAGCAGTGGTGTGGGTATGCAAACGTTTTTTTCGATTAAATGCAGCAGCTTCCATCCATTGCAAACAGCGAATACCTCAGAGTGATGCAGTCTTCCTATATCATTGAATTCATAGCAATGAACGGCTTTCTGCAGTTTGTCATGTCCGCCCGCCAAGCCAAGTTTGGTTACAGCGTTAATGATATCGCGAACCATTGCATTTATAGATTAAAACGTCTTGTTTTTTTCTATTACTACCTCATTTTTTGTTAATGATGATTTGCATCAATTCGAATTAAGCTGAAATCACGCAAACTAAAACTAATACTGTTGCTATTAGACCCCCCCCCCCCCCCCCCATTTAAGCTGCTTATTCCACATAAACCAGGCTGCGTCCAGCGCAGCATGAAAGCATCTCTCATTGACAGCGAGCCGGCCTTCTGCGGCAACAGCCCCCATCTGACAGAAAATTTTGTGTTCTCATCTCCAGACCAGACTCGCTGGCATCCTCAACTACGCTCCTCTACGTTGATATTTGCTGTCTTGAAGGACCACAGGCATCTAACTATAGTGCATGTTTCTTACTTCAAATGATGCGTTAGATATAAGAATACAAGGTTGTCCACGTGGTAGTCGCCAGTGACCGCTAAATAGGTTATAAATGAACTTCCTTTTATGCTATTACAGGTTCATCAGCGGTACGAGTGCTCTGACGCGTTGGCAATGCTAAGATGACGTGAGGCATGAAAAAAGAACTGCCCTATAACTGTTGACCCATCGTTTATTGTCATTCCAGCTCTTAAAGCAGGTTGCTCTAAACATTGCACTGAAATAAAACCACTTGTCAGTGTTTATACTGCAGTTTTCTTCGTACGTCACGTGCCCTAAACGCCAACTACAACTCACAGCCATCATTTGATTGATCAAACCGAAGCCGAAATGGCGTCAAGAGGAAATTGAGTCCCGGCGGAACTGCGACGTAAAGCGGTCGCAGGTGAGTACTATGTAGGGACATATTTATTCTTAATGCGTTACGCATAATTTGAAGAAAGAAAACATGCAAACAAAATTATACCTATATGCTCCATAAATGGACCCCCGTTATCGGTCCTCTGCATTACAGGTTATGGCCAAGTCGCCGCATTACATCCTGCCTTTATCCCCTGCGTACGTGCAGCAGTCTCCTGTAGCTGTTCGTGAGCTCGTTGGCTATGCTGTTTGCACGTATACAGACTTCCCTTCCACGCACGCGATAATGCCTTGCTTTCAATTTTATAGAAAAGGTTGATCAGGCCTGGGGTGCGGCCTGATCTCGGTGAATAGAACCGGCAACGCACTTCCTCACCAGAGCAAGATTTTGCCACCCTGGTGTAGTGCTTGGCCACAACCTGTTATGAACAACCCAATCAACCCTCGGCCCTCAGTCCCCAGTGGCTGCGGAGCAGATGACCGGGGTGGCGGTCGGACCTGTAACGCAGCGGACGCTGATAAGAACCATTGGCTCCGGACAGGCGGCCATTGGAAACTGAACCTAGCAATGTTTAACGTAATAACCTTATCCAGTGAGGCTAGTTTAGCAGTGCTATTGGAGGAATTAGCTGGTATTAATTGGGGTGTCATAGGGCTTAGTGAGGTTAGGAGGACAGATGAGGCGTATACAGTACTACAGGGCGGGCAAGTACTGTGCTATCGTGGATTAGCAGATAGACGAGAACTAGGCGTGGGATTCCTCATCAATCAGGATATAGCTGACAGGCGGACAGGCGGCTCCGGACAGGCGGCCATTGGAAACTGAACCTAGCAACGTTTAACGTAATAACCTTATCCAGTGAGGCTAGTTTAGCAGTGCTGTTGGAGGAATTAGCTGGTATTAATTGGGATGTCATAGGGCTTAGTGAGGTTAGGAGGACAGATGAGGCGTATACAGTACTATAGGGCGAGCAAGTACTGTGCTATCGTGGATTAGTAGATAGACGAGAACTAGGCGTGGGATTCCTCATCAATCAGGATATAGCTGACAGGCGGACAGGCGGCTCCGGACAGGCGGCCATTGGAAACTGAACCTAGCAACGTTTAACGTAATAACCTTATCCAGTGAGGCTAGTTTAGCAGTGCTGTTGGAGGAATTAGCTGGTATTAATTGGGATGTCATAGGGCTTAGTGAGGTTAGGAGGACAGATGAGGCGTATACAGTACTATAGGGCGAGCAAGTACTGTGCTATCGTGGATTAGCAGATAGACGAGAACTAGGCGTGGGATTCCTCATCAATCAGGATATAGCTGACAGGCGGACAGGCGGCTCCGGACAGGCGGCCATTGGAAACTGAACCTAGCAACGTTTAACGTAATAACCTTATCCAGTGAGGCTAGTTTAGCAGTGCTGTTGGAGGAATTAGCTGGTATTAATTGGGATATCATAGGGCTTAGTGAGGTTAGGAGGACAGATGAGGCGTATACAGTACTATAGGGCGAGCAAGTACTGTGCTATCGTGGATTAGCAGATAGACGAGAACTAGGCGTGGGATTCCTCATCAATCAGGATATAGCTGACAGGCGGACAGGCGGCTCCGGACAGGCGGCCATTGGAAACTGAACCTAGCAACGTTTAACGTAATAACCTTATCCAGTGAGGCTAGTTTAGCAGTGCTGTTGGAGGAATTAGCTGGTATTAATTGGGATGTCATAGGGCTTAGTGAGGTTAGGAGGACAGATGAGGCGTATACAGTACTATAGGGCGAGCAAGTACTGTGCTATCGTGGATTAGCAGATAGACGAGAACTAGGCGTGGGATTCCTCATCAATCAGGATATAGCTGACAGGCGGACAGGCGGCTCCGGACAGGCGGCCATTGGAAACTGAACCTAGCAACGTTTAACGCAATAACCTTATCCAGTGAGGCTAGTTTAGCAGTGCTGTTGGAGGAATTAGCTGATATTAATTGGGATGTCATAGGGCTTAGTGAGGTTAGGAGGACAGATGAGGCGTATACAGTACTAAAGGGCGGGCAAGTACTGTGCTATCGTGGATTAGCAGATAGACGAGAACTAGGCGTGGGATTCCTCATCAATCAGGATATAGCTGACAGGCGGACAGGCGGCTCCGGACAGGCGGCCATTGGAAACTGAACCTAGCAACGTTTAACGTAATAACCTTATCCAGTGAGGCTAGTTTAGCAGTGCTGTTGGAGGAATTAGCTGGTATTAATTGGGATGTCATAGGGCTTAGTGAGGTTAGGAGGACAGATGAGGCTGTGGAGGCCAGTGTTGAGGTCGCCCAGGAGGCGACCACGGCCACGTTTATTTGAGGCTGCCTGAGAAGAGGTAGCGACAGAGCAGCGGCCGCAGCGTCCGGCGAGGCCGAAGTCCAGAGCGTTCTCCTCTGCGCGAGCTGGCGTTCTCCTGCGCATGCCCACCGCTTCGTCGTCTTCCGCGTGCCGAAGCGGTGGCGCTACAGAGGCCCCCACCCAGCCCGAACGTCCGGTTTGTGCGAAAGGGACCGAAAACACGAGAGGAGAGGGTGGAACAAAAGAAAAATATAAACTGGGAACGAAAGGCCGGTGAGTTCAGGTCGGTAGTCCGGGAAGGCAGTCAGGCTGGAGAACAAAGCTCAGGCGGTCGAGCCTGGCTGCTTCGCAACGGGCGAGGGAGGCAGAAAGCGGAAGGTGAGGACAGGGGCAGCAGACTTGAAAAGTAATCCAAGATACGTCCACGGGATGGCCGGGAACAAGTCTTGGGGGCAAGTGGTAGGACTGACAGCGCGCTCGATGATGGCCTGAAGATACACCAGCGTCCAGATTTGCAAGCGTGCTTAGTACGTCGCCCCAGCGAGTGTGGTAGATGATGCCGTCTGTGGCAACAGCAGCGGTAGTAGCGGAGGCGATGGCGCAGTCGCTCGAGGCGGCGAAGAAACGGCAAGGCAGGCGTAGGCGGAGCGAGCAACGGGCGGCTGCCATCTGATTGGAAAGCTGGGGCTGCTTGGGTAATGGCAGCGGTGGAAGGAGGAGGGCGCAAATCCGGCACGTGAGCGTCGGAAGGAACGGGGTGCGCTGGTGCTGCTACGACAGGCGGTGCTGGAGGGGGCCCGCTGAGGCGTGTCGATGTCGCATGCATGCCACCTTCGGCGACTGTCTCGTTTGTCGCAGAGGCAGAGTCACTTGCGAAGCCGCCAGATGACCAGGGAGCCGTGGGAAGCATTGCGGGTTGCGCATTAGCAGCGACAGGGCCCTGGTGT
Source organism: Amblyomma mixtum (assembly GCF_055824585.1). Classification (NCBI taxonomy): domain Eukaryota; kingdom Metazoa; phylum Arthropoda; class Arachnida; order Ixodida; family Ixodidae; genus Amblyomma; species Amblyomma mixtum. Next base: position 241,708,666 of record NC_143013.1, read on the forward strand.
GGCGTGCATGCGTGCCCCGTGACAGGAAGGACAGAGGGGCTCACCGGGGAGGGGCATGAGGGGACAGGCGAACATGTGACGAGGAGCGGGGCTGCGGCGCATGTCGGGTTACTTTCCGAAGAGGTGGGGCTCGTGTCGAGAGAGACCTCTTCTGGTGGTGGTCCCAAGGCAGGCACCACAGCTGGCAAGCAGGGCTGGGCAGGAGCCGTGGGACGGGTGCTCGCACGTGGATCGGCGTCTAGAGCCGAAGCTTGTTGTACCGTGTGGGATGCAGGGCGGGGAAGGTTTGCGCCGAAAAACTTGAAGAAGGCGTCCTTCAAGTCAACGTAAGGGTGTTCACCCGGCGGCGGAAGGTCAAGCTGGGAAAAGAGATCGGCGGGCAACTCCCTTTTCATGAGGAGGGACCGCCAGATCTGTGATCGGACGCCGGTCACGTGTAGCTGAGCGTCCACTTGCAGAAACCAAACTACAGGGCTGTGCGGGCGGAACGGCCACAGCTGCAGACGTGAAGGGTCGAGAAGCTCGGGTGGCTGCCACTCGTCTTGAGCCAGGTCCTTGGCGAGAGGGTAGGAATTCGAGGGTGCGGTCGGTGTTAAAGCAACCGGGCCGGAGACGCTGGACTGGGGCGGAAGAGTACTGGCCAGTGACGGTTGCGGCGTGCTGTTTCCCGAGGATGCAGCCGAAGACGAGTGCGATGCTGGTGCGGGCGCAGGCGCTGGCGGTGGCGAAAGCGAGTCCGCCTCATCATGGTGCGGCAGCGGGTAGTATGATGCGCCGTAGTAGACAAGGACGGCAGCGCGCAACTCGTCGTAGGGCCGGCATCCTGAGGCAGGGCAGGCGAGTCGGCGGAGGAGATCAGGCGGGAGAATGTCGCAAAGGACTGCGTGTTTAAACGGCTGGATGGTAATGCCGTTCAAGTACATCGCAGCCTCCAGTTGGGCGAACCACCCGCCGACGCCTGCAGGCCGGAACGCTGGAAGCGGAGGGTTGAAATCCAGGTCTTGCCAGCCTGCCATGCTGGGACGCCGCTGGGATAGAAGGCGCTGCTCTCCGGGTCACCACGATGTGGAGGCCAGTGTTGAGGTCGCCCAGGAGGCGACCACGGCCACGTTTATTTGAGGCTGCCTGAGAAGAGGTAGCGACAGAGCAGCGGCCGCAGCGTCCGGCGAGGCCGAAGTCCAGAGCGTTCTCCTCTGCGCGAGCTGGCGTTCTCCTGCGCGTGCCCACCGCTTCGTCGTCTTCCGCGTGCCGAAGCAGTGGCGCTACAAGGCGTATACAGTACTAAAGGGCGGGCAGGTACTGTGCTATCGTGGATTAGCAGATAGACGAGAACTAGTCGTGGGATTCCTCATCAATCGGGATATAGCTGACAACATACAGGAGTTTTATAGCATTAACGAGAGGGTGGCAGCTATCGTAATTAGGCTTAATAAGAGGTATAAGCTTAAGGTGGTTCAGGCCTACGCGCCCACATCGAGTCATGGTGACCAGGTCTATGAAACCTTCTACGAAGTCATGTAATTGGCGATGGCCAAAGTAAAATCACAGTACACTATACTGATGGGCGACTTCAATGCGAAGGTAGGCAAGAAGCAAGCTGGAGACCAGGCGGTAGATGACTATGGCATAGGTTCTAGGAATAGTAGGGGAGAGTTATTAGTAGAGTCCGCAGATATAAATAATTTACGGATTATGAATACCTTCTTCCGCAAACGAGCAAGCAGGAAGTGGACGTGGAAGAGCCCCAATGGTGAGACTAAAAATGAAATAGACTTCATACTGTGCGCTCAGCCTGGCATCGTAGAGGATGTGGAGGTCCTCGGAAAGGTCCGTTGTAGCGACCACAGAATGGTAAGGTCTCGCATTAGCTTAGATTTGAAAAGGGATCGCAGGAAATTAGTGAAGTGGAAGTCTATTAACGAGTTAGCATTAAGAGGAAAAGTAGAGGAATTCAGGATTTTGCTGCAGAACAGATTTTCCGCTTTAACTCAAGATGACGACCGTAATGTTGAAACAGTGAACAATCGTCTCAGATATACCATAACGGAGTGCGACACAATAAGGCGGAAGGGTGGTTCGACAGGATACCGGGAAGCTATCTCAGGAGACTAAGCATCTGATTAAGAAACGGCAAAGCATGAGGACGCCTAACTCCATAGATAGAATAGAGCTAGTAGAGCTGTCGAAGGTAATAAATTAGCGCAAGGTAGTTGACATCAGGAAGGTTAACATGGAAAAAATCGAGCATGCTCTAAAGAGCGGAGGTAGCCTAGAAGCAGCGAAGAGAAAACTAGGCATAGGTAAAAATCATACGCATGCGATAAGAGACAAAGAGGGCAATGTCATTACCAATATGGATAAGATAGTTAAAGTAGCCGAAGAATTTTACACAAATCTATACAGTAGCGATTGCAATCAGAATGTTACTGAGAGAGGCAGTAGAGCACATCAATGGGACATCCCGCCAGTAACGAAGGAGGAAGTAAAGAAAGCCTTAGGAGCAATGCAGAAGGGGAAGGCAGCTGGTGAGGATCAGATAACAGCAGATTTGCTGAAGGATGGAGGAGAGATTGTGCTCGAAAAACTAGCCACCCTGTATACGCAATGCCTTGTGACCTCGAGCGTACCTACAGCTTGGAAAAACGCTAACATTATCTTAATTCATAAGAAAAGAGACGCCAAGGACTTGAAGAATTACAGACCGATCAGCTTACTGTCTGTTGCCCACAAGGTATTTACTAAGGTAATCGGTAATAGGGTCAGCGCAACCTTAGCCTTCAATCAACCAGATAATCACGCAGGCTTTCGTAAAGGATACTCGACAATAGACCATATTCATGCAATCAATCAGGTGATAGAGAAATGCGAAGAATATAGCCAGCCTGTATATAAAGCGTTCATTGATTACGAGAAAGCATTCGACTCAGTATAAACCTTAGCAGTCATGCAGGCATTGCGGAATCGGTGTGTAGAAGAGCGTTATGTGAAAATATTGGAAGATATTTATAACGATTGCATAGCTATCATAGTTCTCCACAAAGTCAGCAATAAAATTCCAATAAAGAAAGGTGTCAGGCAGGTTGACGCGATCTCGCCTATTTTATTTACTGCGTGTTTACAGGAGGTATTCCGGGGCCTGAAATGGGAACAGTTGGAGATAAGAGTTAATGGAGAATACCTAAGTAATTTGCGTTTCGCTCATGACATTGCCTTGCTAAGTCACTCAGGACATAAACTGCAAGGCATGATCAATGAATTAGACAGGCAGAGCAGAACGGTTGGGCTAAAAATTAACATGCAGAAAACCAAAGTAATGTTCAACAGCCTAGCAAGGGAACAACAGTTCGCAATAGGTAGCCAGGTGCTGGAAGTAGTAAGAGAATATGTCTATTTAGGGCAGGTAGTGACAGCTGATCCAGATCATGAGAGGGAAATAACTAGAAGAATAAGAATGGGGCGGAGCGCATACGGCAGGTTATCTCAGATCATGAATGGCAGTTTACCAATATCCCTCAAGAGAAAAGTATACAACAGGTGTATCTTACCGGTACTCACCTATGGGGCAGAAACGTGGAGACTAACAAAGACGGTTCAGCTTAAGTTAAGGACAACGCAGAGAGCTATGGAAAGAAAAAGGATAGGTGTGACGTTATGAGATCGAAAGCGGGCGGAGTGGGTGAGAGAACAAACGCGCGTTAATGATATCCTAGTTGAAATCAAGAGGAAGAAGTGGGCTTGGGCAGGGCATGTATTGCGAAGGCAAGATAACCGCTGGTCCTTAAGGGTAACGGAGTGGATTCCAAGCGAAGGCAAGCGTAGCAGGGGGCGGCAGAAAATTAGGTGGGTAGATGAGATTAAGAAGTTTGAGGGAATATGGTGGCCGCGGCTGGTGAAGGACAGGGTTAATTGGAGAGACATGGGAGAGGCCTTTGCTCTGCAGTGGGCGTAATCAGGCTGATGATGATGATCCTCCGAACAATATTTTTTATAAAAGCACTAATTTGCTCTGGGAAGGAGTCATCCATTTGGACAAGTTATGATACTCAAGTATCAGTCCCAACAATCGCTGTGGAAAATTTTCTACATCCGCTAGCCATGCCTCAAGGAATTTCTTTTGCTTCAAGGTTCCCCGAAACGAACGGTGTGCACCATGGCTAAGGCAAGCGCGGATGATAGATACTGAATCACCCATCATCTCTCACAAAAAAATTTCGATCTAGCATATGAGGCACCACGGATATCAGCGTTTGATACTTACCCCTATCCGTATCTCTCTCAACTCGCATACCGGAGCAATAAACGTTACAGGCTGGGACTACCATCTAGCAGCTTGGCTCGGTTGTTTACTGGATTTATAGTTTCCCGCTCCCCTGCCAGAATATGACAGCATAGAAGAGACTGGAAGGGAGCAACGTGAGGCGCAGGAATGGAAATATTTTAAAACATTTATTGATTACCGGCTTCCTTTTTCCGCAATTTTACACGGCATGGCCATGCAGTATTTTAATGCGATGGCATTTGAAACCCCGTAGGAAATTAAAAGCAGAGCCCGGTGGCGTTTTTCATTAAATTCCCTCATTGGGCGACGTCATCTGATGAAAAAAAAACGCGGGAAAACAGACGTGGCGAGAAAGCGTGCCGGAAAATAAAAAGGACGTGAAAATCAGCTCGAACCGTGTTATATGATGCAGACGAGGCCTCTTGGGCTACCGGATTCTCAACACGCGATGAAATTAAGTGTGCCTAAAATTTTTGATTGATGAATTCTTCCCTATATGCGGATCCATGTGTGCATGAAGCCTTATAACCTTCCTTTTGTATTGACCGCAAGATAACCTCTTGGTTATCTGAAATCAAAATCATGCACGCATTTTATAGCTACTTTCCGAAACGTTTCATGGGCCTTTAAAGCACTGCTGCATTTCTTGCGGCTGAAACCCAGCACACAAGTCCTATAGCGACTGCCGTTGTCCTGCATTCTTACCATATATGTGCTCAGCGACCACCAGTGGTATAACCTCTAACCTCGTATCCTGGAGCCCATTGCATATCCTCGCTTAGTACACTCAAAAACCCCATGGCGGTACGATTTACGCATCGTTAGTAATCAACTTGATCTTTCTTCGTATGTGAAAGACAGAATTGCGTATCAAGATGATTGATAAAGCAATGCGTCAATCCATCCTGTGTTAAATAACATGTCTGTAGCCAACAGCGCTGAAAGGCACAGGGCAGCATAAGGAAACATTTACTGCGTGCTACCTTCGTTTAAGTGCATCAAACAGCGCTTTAGCTCTGCATTAAAAATTTCGTTCTTCCAGTACTGACAACATGCGAAAAGCGAATAGAGTTCAATGCTTTCATTTGTTTTTTGCATGTCGTTATTGACATATGAATCTTCGAGCTAAATTAGCGCTAAACTACATAAGGACAACAAAAAGAGCAGGAAACACGAGCACCATACGCTATTAGTTCGAAGATGAAACACCATCTAGCCCCAATCGATCCTCTTAAAACGTTATAAAATTCCGGAAACCATTTATTCTAGTGCTTACCATAGATATGCAAGATATGCAAGAGTATGGCAGTTTTAGAATCTGACAGTACATATCGAGCCTACGTGCGTGTGATGGCCAGGGCAATGGCGGCCTCTTCGGCCTCCTAGGAAGTGGCAGCGGGGGATATGTGAAGGGTGACTATCGGTTGGAGGGAGGTGTTTGTGATGGCTACAACCGCATCCTCGCCTGTGCATGCAGCATCCACCCAAACGGCAAATGGTTCCGTGCCACAGTGTTTGTGGAGCGCCCGAGCGCGAGCTCTGCGTCGGGGGTCGTGGTAGGTGGGGTGCATGTTTATGGGGAGAGGTTTGATAAGTAGTTCGCGGTGAATATGGCGGGGGACCTCGAGCTGTATTGTTGAAACTTCTGTTGACCAAACTGAGTATGAGATCTCTGGGGCAGGCAGGTATGCCAAGTTGAAATTCCCGATGCTGCACATGGGCTATCAAGGGCACCACAATGTGGGGGCCTTCAGATTACTGTCGATCACCTCAAGTTCTTTAACGCGCGCCGGCATTGCACAGTCCACGGGTATCTTTTGTGTTTCGCCTCCAGCAACATACCGCTGCTAAGGCCTGTATTTGATCGCGCTGCTTTGTAATTGAGTGTTGAACTCCAAAGCCTTTGAACAAATCGCTGCTGCGCAATAATATGTTTATGCCTGTTCACTGAACGTTCCATGGAAGTTCATTGTACTTGTGGAGGAGCATCCTAACTAGTTCTAGCGTTCAAAGGTTCTGCATTTTGGGGAATTGCTTTCTTGTGCGCTTACAAAACAAGCAGCGATGAAGTTCTTCGATTATCAGAACACTTTGCTTATGGCTTTGGTTCCCAGATAAATGTTTCAATCAGCTCTGGTCTGTTGCTTCGATTGCGGAGATTTACACTAACTGTATATATGTATGTCGCTGCGGCATAAACGTGCATGCCGCCCTAGTACCTTCGCGTACCATTAAATACCTGCCAGCAAAGAGATGCAGTCAATAAATAATTAGACTAGTATCAAAGGTGTTGTGTACTTCTGCAACCTCAGAAAATAACTGTTTTCACCTTTACCACGCCCCTCTCCTCTGTCTATGCACCGCTGCGTACAAGTTTTCCACTGTTTCAGATAGTGCCACAGGTCCTCACGGGTCCCATAGCCATGATAAATAATCCAAGCGTAGTTTTTCCGCACTTTAGACCTCTTCCTTCTCAGTCGAACTCTCAAGTTGGTCTCAGCCTTAAGGTAATACTGCTCCTTGAGTGTAGCGTGCTGGCACCAATTCAATGATGAACGCTGGAATCATATCAAAGGAAACAATCAACATTGTTATCTTGCTCACTTGTTATCTTGCTCACAATGTTTTCTTCCTCTTACTCAACTTACGCTTGCTCCTCTCTCGCCCATTTTTCATTCTCGGTGCCACCGGAACTTTCAGCCCATGTATTGTCGTTTTCTCTGAAGACCCTACTGAAAAATTCACTGTAATAAATGTCGTGATGAAAAAAAAAGAAAAAACTGTAGTGACCTAGTTGGACACAAGCTGAGTTCCCAACTAAAATTTCATAGGTTCTAGTACTGGTATACTCATGCTTGCTCATTTCACTATCTTTTCCGATCATACGTGCAATTACTGCAATAAAGAAATTAAATGCCAGATTATCTCAGAATTATCTCAGAACATCCTGCGCTGTGCTCCGTGGTTTCTGCGTTGGGCTACTGATCATAAGGGCACGGAACCACATCCTGGCCAGGGTGACCGCATTTGAATTGAGGCACATTCTAAAAAGCTGCCATGTTTTCCGATTTTGGCATACACTAAAGAACTCCAGGTGGTCTAACTTAATCTGTAGCCCATTTATATTACCTTATAGCCCATGCATCGCTTCGCGACGTTAAACCCCACATGCCATAATATCACTTAGAGGCTCCGTCTGCAGATGAACTACTGCGCCCATCTGCCAGAAAAGAAAAAGCTAGCCCTTGGCATTTAGACCCGAAAAGGACAAATGGCAGTGTCAAACCAGTTCGTCCACAAAAGCACATATCTCTGCCCCTATCTCTCAGCTTTAGAGCACCGACAAGTTAATGAATATTGTGACAAACGCCTCTATCATTTTTCTAAGTACAATGACGCCTACTTTAAGACTGTAGATGCACATTCTTAGATATCGCGCTCTACTACCGCAAGCAAGCGGGTTATAAACTTAGAGCTGCAGCTGTTAAGAGAAACAAAAAAATTTTGCCATGTTTACACTTGCCGCGTAAATGTCGAAACTCAGCAAGGGCTATAGTAAATATTAACTTTTTTTTAATCTGTACACACTGCACCCCTTTCCTAATCCCTTTATTTAAGTATCATACGCACGCTACGTATTCCCAACACCAAATTACTCCTACGGATGGTTTCAGTAAGAGTACTTAGCGCCAAATTAAACGACAACGTCTTTCCAAGGCACATTTGCGAAGTCGCTGAGATGACCGTAATAACAGCAACCTCGGCAAGTTAGTTTTGTTCCTATGCTCAAAAATGAGGACGAAATGAACATAAGTAGATGGCACTAGCGCTGAATTTAAACTGACGTTTTATTACGGACGGTCATATTTCCGTCTGTTTCAGCCGAAAAACCAAACGAATCGCGACAGCACCACCACTTTATTTCGGTTTTAATGGTCTATTAGTTATCTCGAAGATGCCTCAAGATGCAGAGTAATGGGCGACCGGCGAGTGTACGTCTTCTAGACCCATTAGGCCCGCGGCCGACGTGTGCACTGCGAAAACGAGCGCTCATGGCGCTGAAATCAATCCTGGAGGACAGCAATATCCTTGAAAATAATTAGATGTTACTTGAACTGAATTACTAAATGTTAGAGCTGCAACCTCTCTTCACTGGTGTCTCTTACGTGCCTCTAGTATCATTAGCAATCACTTCCTTTGCTGTCTTCTTTTTTAAGTACGTGGTTGCGATGGTAGCCGGAAAACCGTTTTCGAAGTTCACATTCATATGCCTGCCTTTAAGTCATCCTTGCGTCCAGATGCCCTTGTTGGTTTTTGTGTTCCTCAATTCTTGCTTACTGTAGCGCTCTTATGTGTTTTCTTATTGCTGTTGATGTTGTGTTCCTCTATTGTGTGTTGTATTGTATTTGCATTTACAGTGATCATGCTGACTCATTATTGTTATTTCTCCTGCCGCGTCTACTGTGTTTTCTTTGTTGTACACTGCGTATATTTTATAGTTGTTATATGTTTTTTCCGGCTGTATATCGTCAGTGCAAGCCGTTTCTACAAATTTGTGAAAAGGAGTAGCCGGAGCTGCTGTCAGGCATTAACCTCTCCTTTATATTTTTTTTTTTGTAAACTAAAAAAAAGGGGGAGGGGCGCGTGCAGAACTACCATCATCATCATTATAGAAACTTTATTGTATGCAGAGGAGTTTGATGCTCGCTGACCCCTGGGCCCCCGCACGGCCCCACTGCACTCAAACGTTCATGTTCCTGCGGACCATGGCGTCGGCAGCCCGGCTGGTTGCGATGGCCTGCTTGGCCGGGTCCTCGGAGCGCAACAGGGTCTACCATGCCTCCCAAGTCGCGAGGTGATCCAGGCCTCGCGGGGGGTGGCTTCCCAATGTGACACGTTTCAGCTGGCGCCCTTAAAGTCTGATACATGTTTTTGTAAATCGCTGATGCTCGCTGAAACGGCGCCGTGTATATATGTTTACAATCACCGCAATGCCGAACTCCATTGCAAGTGTCGATCTTCCCAAAGAATTGTTATTGTCTCTCAGGTGGTCGTTTAAACAATATTCGCTCAATAACAATGATCTGTACAACAGCTGCCGCTATAGAAGGGGAATGCGGTGAACAGCGCCTTTGAGACAATCGACCATCCTATCCGCTGGTGGCGTCTCCTTGTTTTCTTTACATCCTCGTTTTTATGGGCTGTTTTATAACAGAAACGGCGCAATACAGCCGCCAACTGCCGTTTGAATTTTGTGCGAAGGGAGGCCACAGCCTTTTGTGTTTTGTAGCCTGAATCGTTTTGGGACGTTCAAACCAAAAAACCCTCTCTAATGGTTTGTCTGCACATTTTATTTTGTTTTCTTGCCCACATAAGCGTAACCTAAGGTTGTTTACCTGCTGTCTTATGTTTTTGGAGAATGAAAACTCGACCTGTCGGTGCATCGACCTAGTTAAAAACGAGTATAACAAATTGGCCGTGGTTTAGCTCTGGTTAAGCCTAGTCGAGTAGCGATAGCTACTCACCCCGGCTGCGCTCCTCTGTCTGGCTCCTCTTGAGTCTCTTCACCAGACTGTCTCCTCTTCACTGCATTTCTACGGCGATCCCTGGCCTCCTTCAGGCTGGTCGACTTCTCACCATCCATACTATGACGTCATACACAGGACGCAGCGAGCGCCCAACGGCAGCAGCGGTGGCCGCGCGGCGACCGCGAAGAGCCGAGTTGCTGCAGAATCGAGGGCCGTGCTTTGACGTCAAAGTGCAGCCATGGTTCAAAATGCGGCGACGACGAAGAAGCGAAAACCCGGCGTGATGTAACTGTCGCTACAAAAAACAACTTTCGATGCACTGCCTTCTGCATTGTACTTAATCTCGGCAGGTACGCTCTTAACGGCGTGATGAGTGAAAGTGCTTTGATATGCGCATAATACTCTATTTCTAGAGCCCTTCATGTTAAGTCTCAGACAAAGTTTGTGTCCTCATCGCCAGTGGGCTGAGCTGGAAATCAGATGAACCCTGATTTCCCTCGCATGGAAGTTTTGAAAAACAACTTCCGACAGAGCTCGGTTTACACTGACTTCTATTCCAAACAACTGCATTTCAGGAAATTATTTCCCATCTTCAAACAATTACCTGACCAATAAAGCAATCAATTGGCAAGGAGACAAACAGTAACCTTTTCATAATCTAACCCTTCTCATTTAAATTTTAATCCTTCTAGCCATTGCAACATTTCAATTATAAATTAATTTGAACCGCACCCATAGAAACTTACACCACCAAGAACAAGGAAGCACTATTACGTAGTATCTCCAACTCAACGTGCCGAAACTGCGATTAATCTAAGAGACCAAGGCGCCGTAGAGTATAGCCCTAGATAAATTTAAACTACCTATAGTATATTAATATGCACTGACATCGCACAGCATCCTGGCTTATTGCAGTTTGCCTTGTTCGAAATGTGACCACTGCGACCGGAATTCGGTCCAGCAAACTCGAGCTCCGTGACGCCGGCATGTGGTATCATTGTTCCAAAGAATATAGTACCTCGCTTGCCAAACCAACTCCAAGTAAATTTTTGAGCAACAATTGTTAATTGTAGGTTATAACATTTTCCCAATTTATTCGTAATCATTTGGCCCTGCATGGCTCCAATGGGCACAAAAAGCGTCAAATAATGAGGAATATCAAAGCGGGAAACCTGTGCGAGAAACTAAAAACCAGACCGTCTCTTACTATGCCTATGTAGTGCGAGGCAAAGCGACCGCGATGTTTTGGCCTTACCAGCCGTACCGTTGTGCTAAAACTCTCTCTATAGGTTGTGATTTCTCAACTAACTTTGCTACTGTATGGCGCTCCTACGCGCAGAGACGCAGTGCGCCGCGTCTACAGGTCGCGCGTGGCTACCGGTCGCCGCTGCGCCACGACTCGACTTGGTAGCCCATCTCTCACCCTGGTATGACGTCAGAGGTCATTCTAAAGGTCAAACGTGGCTACCGGCCGCCGCTACACGAAAGGCCGTTCATGAGCGTAGTATTTTTTTCGCAATAAAAAAAGTTCTGCAGAGAGACTCAAGACTGCTTACGTTTGGGAATGTGAAAGCATTGCTGTTCCTGGGTGCACTGACATCCACCCACACACTCACACACGGGTATGACACCACCACCCGGAACGCTGTACGCAACTTTGATACGTAAATTGGTTTTTGAGGAAAAAAAATGGTGCAGTAATTCTTTCACATCGCGATGTGCACCTCAACCTCGCCTTAAGGGCAGAGGTGATAAAAGAGTTTGGGAAGGCACACAATTGAAAGTGCATACGGCGTCGGTTGAAATCCCTGTCGACAGGTAGCTTTCAACTTGACTACCACGCGCAAGCTATAAGAAATGAGAAGTCGTATGACACCACACAGAACGTTGAACGACGAACGGTCGCGCCAGAGTTTGAGATAGGCCAGTGAGGAGTATATATAGACGAACAACATTTATATGTGATTGTCTGAAATGGCGGTGCTCGGCTTGCTGCGTACGCCATACGACAGCTTGACGATGACACCCTATTTTTCTTCTCGTTGCTGTGTGTATCGCTGCGTGCATCACATGTGTGTACTGAACCATCTGCGAGTGTGCACACATGCGCACGCACACGAACACGCCCACGCACGCACGCACACTCACATACACACACCACGGTTATTTTTGGAAAAGGAGGCTATACTCTTAAAACTCAGTAATTAACGTAGTCGTTGCTCTCACGGGTAGCAATTCATTCACTGACCACGGCACAAATGTCCTCTTGGCGCGAAGGCAGGAGCTAGCGTGTAAGGTCTATGTTTGAAGGGTAAAAAACGGTTTGCGGCTGACTGAATCTCCATATGCTGAACTCGTTTTAATAGACTGGTGTTAAGAAATGGTAGTTTTGGCTTTGGTTTTATGTGGTTTAATGTCCCAAAGCTACCCATGCTATGAGAGACGCCGTAGTGGAAGGCTGCTGATAATTTAGACCACCTGGCGTTCTTTAACGTGCACTGATAGGGCACAGTACACGAACCTCTAGCACTTCGCCTCCATCTAAAAGCAACCACCACGGCCGGTATTGAGCCAGCGTCTGGTAACAGCAGCCGAGTGCCATAACCACCGCACGACCACGGCGGCTGGATAGGCTAAGTATGGCTGGAGATATATGGCCACAGGAAGTAACGACCCATCGGAAACTTTGTTTTCTCCATGGTGGAGAGGCCGTACAGGTATTATAAGGAAAATTGAAGAGTGAGAAAATCGAATGTATCAGCACTAAATTCTCTCACGATCATGTCCTGAAAAGAGTGATGAAGACTTAGTTGCCTATTAAGCACAGCTTCCAGGAAGGGGTGGTTTGTGGTTTTGAAAAATAAAAACCCTTAAACAGGTAGGCGGACAAAAAGTGCACGACACATTACCAGAACTATCAATGGAGCAAAAAATTCTGTCGACGCATAGGCTTCCTTTGATAGAGCCCCAGAAAACTCGTAGAAATTTAATATAGTTCAAGTACCTTCTTCCTCGCACAATGCACCACTTGCAACAGTGTCGCAGCGCAAGGACGCAACAGAGATGTTGCAAATTTGTGTCTGTGCGGAAAAGAATAAGTGCTCCGGACCTATCCAAGCCTGCATTTTTTATCATACACTTTTTATCAGAACAAAAGAGGGCGACGTCATCAGCACTGGCCAAAGTCTTAATTGTACTAGCGGGAAATTACTATTAGCTGTGTGTTTGATGATACTGAGCTATAAGGGGACGAGATACATAACACGAGTTACAAAGGCGGTGTCGAACAGGTGGTGGTGGTGGTGGTGTGACACTTTTTATTAAAACAGCCTTTATGTTAGGCGTCCAATAGGTCCTGGGCCAAGGTGACGAGGACGCGTTGCAGGTTCAGGTCCCGGGAGGCAAGCCAGATGGGCCACGGTGGGGGTGGCGAACAAGTGATTTGAATGAATTATGTCTGGCAAGTTCTTGATGTTCCCACGAGGCTCTTCTTGGTTGGGGATGGCTGGTTGAGGGGACATCTCATATTCTCATACCATGTGGTAGAAGGTCGGGCGGCTGGGGGGGGGGGGGGGGGGGGGGGGGTACTGGAAAGTCGGTTTTGGGGTGATGGAAAGGTGTCTGTCTCTATACAGGGTGTTTCAAATTATCCACTACAGATTTACCTTCAAAAGCACTTTACCGCATTGCACCTTCGTGCACTGCAGGAAAATGTCATTACGAAATGTGCATTATAGCTGCTTATGATTCGCCATGTGTGGGAAGCTACACGTAACGTACACATGAATTCAGCGCTCATTAACTACGTATTGTTTTGCTACTTAATTTTGGTGTCAAGATCACCGAAAAAAAAACGTAGGACGCTTAAGCTTCGTTTTAATGCGAAAGCAATCCTTCTCGCACTTTCCAGCTAGCCTTCGCGTGACCCGGCCGCAGTTACGTTTGACCTTTAGCGGAGTGAACATGGGCGACCAATTCGCTCCTTCAGATAGCCCGGCTGCAGTTACGTCGCGCACCTGTGGCGCTACTGCCGCTGTGACGTCATACCAGCTGTAGATTATGGTTTCTTTCTCTCAGTCGCAACATCAAAAACAAAATATAAAAATATTACCGTAGACGCTTTGAGTCATCGCGCTGCGGAGGCCGTAGCCACGCGTGACCTGTAGACGCGGCGCAATCAGGTACGGGGCATACGCCACGCCCTGTACGCTGATGATATAACCATCTGGACAACCATGGGAAGTATGGGAATGATTGAAGAACAACTACAAACAGCGGCGACAACAGTTCAGAATTATGCACACGCGTGTGGACTAACGTGCTCACCCGAAAACTCCGAACTAATAGTCTTCCGTCAACACAAGAATCAGGACACCATCAACATCCGCGTAGACAACTCACCCATCAAGGAAGTTCACACCCTCAAGATACTAGGTCTGTACATAAATAACAACGGCAACAACCTGCTCACCCTCCAGGAACTACGGTTCGTGAGCGAGCAAGTGACTAGGATGATCGCCAGGATAACGACGCGCAAATCAGGGATGCGTGCAGACGATACTCTGCGACTGGTGCAGGCTTTCGTTGTAAGCCGCGTCGTCTACGTAGCGCCCTACCTCCGCCTCAAGAAGCCTGACATCAAAAACGTCGACATTATAGTCAGAACAGCCTACAAGAATGCCCTGAGACTCCCTCTTGCGACATCGACGGACCGGCTCTTGCGACTGGGCGTGCACTACACGGTAGATGAGCTGATAGAGGCACACCTTACGGGGCAGGTGGTACGGCTCTCCACAACTCGGACTGGCCGACAAGTCCTGAGTGATTTAAACATTAATTGCCCCCGACAGCTAGACATCAAAACCGACATCCCAGCCTCATGGAGAGGACAACTCAAGGCAGCTCCACTACCCAGGAATATGCACCCCGATTTTCACCACTCAAGACGACATAAGCACGAGCCGAAGCCATGAAAAGACACTACGGCGGGCGCGAGGGCGTGTTCTATGTCGATGCTGCGGGTCCCGAGCAGGGAATGACGGCCATCGCGGTAGTGCACAAAAATACAACAGTCGACGGACTAGTACTGGCTGGCTGCCGAAGAAGTGGCGATCACTCTAGCTGCAACACACACTAGCTCAGAATACATTCTCACAGATTCAGAGACAGCGTATCGCAATTACCTCAGGGGCAGGGTCGCACCGCTAGCAGCTAAAATCCTGCAAGATAGCTACGCCCGTGGCTACCAACCCACACAAAAACACTTAATATGGGTACCGGGTCACCAGGGCATCCCAGGGAACGAGAACGCACATGCCTCAGCCCGAGCATTTCTCCCCCGGGCACCCAGTGCGGATGCCGTGGAACCTCCTACCCCACTACTAACTTACAATGACATACTTCAGCACTTAAGATTATCCGCCGGCTAAGACACTAGATAAAGGGGAGGAACACCTCCGAAAGCTACACACCAACACTCACAACAACCCACGAAGACTACATGCCATAGACCGGGAGTCATTTGACTCACAATGGAAATTCTACGAGGAGAAGGCGGACCTGTACCATATGGTATGGGCCTGCCAACGAAATCAGGCGATCACTGTGAATAACCAGCCAACGCAGGAAGGGGGGGGGGGGGTGGGGGGGGGGAGGCAGCTCTGACCAGCTGGGACGAAAAGAGTCAAAAGCAACTCATCGAAAGAGCCCGGTCAGCAGCCTACGTCAATGGGGTCCCGGACTGGTAGCTCCAACAGCCGCTACAACCTCCTAAACCATTTCAATAAAATATTTTCACCACCACCTCGTGCGGGTCTCAGCCTTTCAAGATACAGGACACGCATCAACTGTAGAGCGTCTTTTTCCTTTCCAGAACCACTCGTCGAGCAAGCAGATAGCACAGCACAGCGCTTCAGCAAGAACGACCTAGTGCTGAGGGCTTGAACACACTCCCCCAGACCCGTGTCTCCCGGGTTGAGGGGGGGGGGGGGGGGGGGAGGGGTCGCAGGACGTGGCGATCCTAATGAAGGAACAAACACACCGAAGTGCCAGGGACAGTTGAGCGGCAGGTTGTCTGCGTGCCATGGAGACATGATGGTTACCACTCTGGTTCTCTGCGGTTCCGTAAGGGCGGTGCGCTCACTGTTCGGAGAGACATGAGCCCTGCTGTGCGCGAAAGCTTCCTGTTCCTTATTGCAAGCAAGAAGAGGAAGCTTGGCCACTGGTCTGCACGCCCAACGTGGCACGGGATTCGTACAAAAATTATGATCTGGGAGCCAGCGGTGGCACTTTGAGAAGCAATCCTAGCTGCCATTCTTAATCAGCCCCGCTGCGACACGTGCTGTTCCCTTGGGATCTTCCGGACGGCGATCATGGCAGCGGCGCTAAGAGCAATGGTTTCTCGTGCGACATGGAGCCGTCGGTTGACAGAAAGCCTTCGTGTTGCTCGGAGTAGCCGCACTTCATTCGCACTTCAGCCGAAATTCATTCAGGGCCATTCTCACCCTCGCTTAGATCAAACTTATGCATTTTTCACGCTTGTCTCTCGAGGATTGGTCTGTGACACTGTACCAGTTGCATTCTTTAATCTCTGTATGGTGGTTTCTCGCCTCGGAGGCAGTGATTGTTCAAATTTTAGGCCGTAATGGGCGCTTCGGAAGCTGTACATATCAGTAATTAATGATGAAGATTTTGTCATTCGTGTCCGCTCGCAACTGGAATCCTGTCTTCCGAGCAAGATCCCGTTGTTCGCAGCTTGAGAAATGTTTAAGCAGTACGTGCGTGCTACAGCTATAGATATTGGTTCTGTGACGTCGTTTAACAGGAAATATCAGGAGCAGACACTCAGGAAAATTCGTACAACCTGTATGAATTGTAATGCGAACCACCTGGCTTATATACGGATGAATTTGCTCGTCTCGACAGTCAATTACAAAGATTTGATGCAGAACGCTACAGAGGTGCCCGTGTTCGATCTGGTACCAAGCGTGATCTGCAATATGAGCCCCTGACACGACAGGCTTTGCTTGATGAGCGCCGTCATGCGACTGCAAAGCTTATTTCGGGACGATGTCCAATGGCAAACTAGTGACCAGTACAAATGAGGGGATGTCCGTATTTGTGGATTATTACAGAGACTTGTTTAGTGCTTCTCTTGATGCGCATAATTCGGAAATTTTGGCGCAATTCAGCACCTTAGTGAGCCTTTGATCAGAAGACGATTGTTCTGTTATTAGCAGCTCTTCCACGCAGGAAGAGGTAGAACATGCAATTGATCTGTTACCTGCCTCAAAAACGCCTGATCCTAATGGAATTTCAGGCGAATTCTACAAGGCTTTTAAAAAACTCTCACTCCTGTCCTGCTGAGTCTTCACGGTGGGGTTCGATATTGGCGCCCTTGCTCAGTCTTTCACAAAAAGCCACACAGTGCTAAATCAGAAAACTACTGATGCAGGAAAACTGCGCTCCGTAGAAGATTATAGACCCATTACACTGGCAAATGTGGATTGCAAACTTTTTTCTAAACTCATATCATATCGCCTGCAATTCGCAATGTCGCTACTCATTTAATCTTACCAGACGTGCGGTCCGACAGGCCTCTCCATTCAAAGTAATGTTCACACTGCGCGCACAATTCTTGAATATTCCTCCAGCTCTCATGAGCAGCATGCTCTGCTTCAGATCGACCGTGCGAAAGCATTTGACCATGTTGGCCATTCATTTCTGTTTTCACTTATAGAGCGAGCAAACGTGGGGTCTACTGTACTTAAAGGGGTACTCCTTTGCTACAGCAACTGTTCAGCACGATTAATTATTAATGGCCAGCTCTCGAACCCCGTGTTAATCTGCCCTTCCGTGAAGCAAGACTGTCCGATGCCGCGTCTGCTGCTTGCTCTTTACCTGGAACCACTTTGTTTGAGTGTTTTGCCTAGCAGTAACATCCACGGCTAATGTTTTGGGCAATAAAGTCAAATTGGTGGCACATGCTGACTATCTTGCACTTTTCTGAAGTGACGAGCCCAGCAGTTATGATCTGTTGTCCACGATAGATCGATTTCGTCTCGTTTCTGGTGCTCAAATGAATAGCTCCAAAAAGTACTGGCTTATGGATTGGTTCATGGGGCACAACTCCGCCCCTGTACGCTGGAATAGAATGGTCTTGTATGCCTCCTAAATATCTTGATGTTCCACTTCATGCCTACAAATCAAATGCGCATTACTGGAGAGCGCGGGTTCCGGCCATTGAGTGTTATGATCAGACTTTTTTCCCTCATCGGCTTTCAATTTTTGGTCGAGCTCAGGCTTGCAACACTTTCCTGGCAACAGCAATTTATTACGTACTCCAGGTCCTTCACTGCACCAGATATTACATACAGCGTTTCCATCCTATATTTGCGACGTTTATTTGATCTACCAAATTTGAGCCCATGCTGTGTGATAACCTTTTCAGGCCTGTTTGTGCAGGGGGACTGGGCCTAGAGCACCTGTATGTGAGACAGTTGGTTGCCCGTTTCATCTTTTTCCGTGATTGTTCCCATCCGATTATTAGAGCATTCTTGCAGGACAACTTCATGACTCCACCTCCGAACTTAGTAGTTTCTTCCAGTTTTGCTGGACGCCCCCGTTTACTAGGCTTTATGCAGGAAGTTTATGCCTCCGTGCTATTTTTGACAGTTGGGTGTTCAAATGAGTGCTTATATTCTGTTTCACGTAAAAATCTGTACAGAGATTTGATATCGACGCTCTTCCCGCCCCCACTGTATCGTTCTGTCTGCTTTGGCCTCACGTATAACGACGTTTTAAAGCAAGTGCGCAAAATGGCCATTTCTCCTTCTACGAAAACATTTTTTATAAATCGCATACCAAAACTCTAGCTGTCAACACGTGGCTCGATAGAAAAAATATTTTTGTTTCTTCTGCAAAACTGCCGCTTGTGCAATTTGAACATTGCTTTATAGACTGCAAAGACGCGATTGTGTTTTGGGATGTGCTGCAGAGGAAGCTACAAAAAGATTTTCTCCTAAATTCCTACAGTGTGCACTACCTGGTCGTTTCCCAACTTGACTCGGAACCCTATGATATGATTCTTCTGATTGGACTTCATAACGTTTGAAAAATGCGCCTGCAAGACCGCAACGTTGAACCTATTGTTTCGCCCAGAATTCATTTTAGCCGAATGTTTTTGCAGGTAACGGACATTTACGAAGAATCTGACTTTTTTCCGGATTGGTTTCCTCTACTCATGCGCTTTATATCCTTGCCGGCCTTTTAGTTCTGTCATGTTTTCTATCAACTTTGTGTCACGTAGCGCCTACCAAGGTGGTTTGTAATTAGTTTTTTGTGCACACACACACACATACACATATATCCTTTCTGTACATAACCATGCAGAATAGATACCATGAAAGAAAAAAATAGACGTGGTCTCGATGAGCTGCCCTTAAAGCTCTGTTCTCGCCGCCGCGGGTTCGACTCCCAGTCAGGGATATTGATTGAATTTCTTTTTCATGGTCTGACCTCTAACTAGGCACCCGGCGATCGAAGCACGAGGCCCCGTAGTGAAGCTTTCGCTTCAAAACAGCGTATGGCACTGTGATGGGCAAGTCAGGCCTCTGACGACGCTCGCTCGCTGGGCGCTCTCCGCTGGGATAACCACTGCAGTAGCATGCCAGGCTCATAACCAGGCAAACCTCTCCTTTATTCATTCAAGCCTCTCTCTCTCTCTCTGGTATGACCAGATCAGCGGAGGAGGGCGCAGCGCCGTAAACCCGCTGGCCACCTGAGCGTTCTGCGCATGCGCAACGGGCCCTCTCGTTCGCTCCACTCCAATGGCCGCTGGCCCGCTCCGCTAAAAGTTTCTAATACCTGTACTGCACCGCTATACTCGCCATTGATTGCAGATTCCTGGCCTCACTGGAAACACTCCTCATCACTTGAAACACAGCAAGCTCTTCAGAGCAACCACCAACGTACAATAGAACGAGGACGAAAAGTTCCCAGTCTAGAGGACATGTCAGCTTAGAAGTTTTGGAAAGAAATGTTTAGCCTATTCTAAGACGTCTTATAGACCATGGTAGCCGCACTGGGCACCGCACTCAGAAATCGGGTGTCTCTTGGCTGCTGGACGTGTTACCGCCTTCTACCAGCCCGCCAGTTCTGTCTGTTTTCGCGCCCTGAGGATCTGCTGTTCAGATGAACAGCATGATTAGCGTCGACTCCTAGACTTCGGGGTCAACGTGCCGCCGCGTTCAGCCGCCAACTCCTTCGTGCTTGGCAGCGCGGTTAGCGTTTGTTTTCGCTGCTTGACGCCCCGTAGCACTTGCGCGTTCACCTTCGTCCTTAGCAACACCTTTACCACCTTTGCCGCTTTTCTGCGTTCTAGCGCGGCAAAACAAAACTGCTTTGGTAAGATAGGTAGTCATTTCTCTCTCTTCACTGAATCAGCTCTATTCTACAGCCACCGCGGCAGCACTATTACTGCCAAGCGTTTGAAACCGCATAACGATGACATCGTGACTGTCAAAACAAGTGGTATTTGCAAGACATATAAAGGACTGTGGCGATGTCCGCGTTCTCTAAGGCTTGGGGAAATGAAGCTGCTATATTTGAGAGGGCGTCTATTGGAATCCGGCTCGAAATGATGGGATCCTGCTGAGTCATCAAGTTATACCGAGAGGGTGTGAAGTAGGTGTCATTTTCATTTCCCTAGGTAACTGCGGTATCCCATCCAGCCCTGTTCGCAGCCGCAGGACTGCCTCCCACATGAGTGACAAAATATTGCAGGGTAATAGCAGCGCACGTCAAAGGCGAGAGTGAGGGCTGGGACCTGTGAGATGTAACTAGCTGGTTTGATTTATATATAGCTCGTGGGAGATCCAACAGATTTAGTGGCATGCGCGTGATTAACAATGTCAGCTCAGCTATCGCTAGCCAGGTTCCTCCCTTCACAAGTCTTCTCAAGATGTTAGCTTGACTCTTCCTGCAACGCTGTCAAGTTTGACGGACCAAAAGAACAGTTCGCCTGCGCAATGTATGTGGTGTTTTGTGTTTGTGTTAAATTTCCTCCTGGTTTCCAGTTCAAGCATTTTATTTAACTTTGTGCTTTCTGCATCTCTTTCATTAACGCTCGTAGCAAAATTTCAACCAAGGCATTCCTAAGCACTGGCAGCGGCTGCCGCATTTACTGGGGTTGTTGTGGCACTGCAAAAGAAAGAAAACAGTGGTAATCGTAAGTACCAAACAAAATTCAGTGCACAAAAATAGCTGGAATTTGAGTGGCTGCCGCAGTCGCTGTGAAGCAGCTTCAAAATTTACATCCAGATAACAAAAATCACATAATGACGATAGCTTTCTTTTTGAAGAGAAGTGGTAATTATAAAGACAAAAATTCTGATCTTTGAAGCCCAAGACCATTACGCCTCATTTCGCATCCTGGAGTGTAAGGAAATTTATATCGACTCTAATAATATATTACTGATTTTTATCCATCTTATCTACAATAGTGAGTAAAACATTCACTTTCTAAGCAGATATATGGTTTTTAAATAAAGGGTATTAGTCCCGCCACCATGCGTGATCATATTAGTGCGATTATTATTGAAGTACAGCATATTACGAGCCACACATATTCGTTTCTGCTAATGAATAAACAATATTCGCACGGCAGCGCGACTTTCCGCTATCCATTTCTGGATAAAAGTCATTGCCGGTTCCCTATAATTCATCTTCCAATATTTGCGCTATACACTCATGGTCATAAACGATCTGTACCTTTTGCTCTTCAGTGTCGCTACAGCACCTGTCGCCAACATTTCTAATGTGTTGTTCGCAGTTTTTTAACGTCAGAGCTTTACTACCGCCCTATCGGAACAAATTGGTTGGTTTGTTTATAGGGTTTAACGTCCCAAAGCAGCTCAGGCTATGAGGGCCGCCGTAGTGAAGGGTGTAGGGAACGACTCGTCCCCTGTGGTTCGCTTCCCCGCAGTGCACCCTCGACTCGCCCCCGCTGGTTCGCTTCCCCTCAGTGCACCCTCCTTCGTTGTGTTACTTTAACTAGCAGGGGAGGGCGCTCGCGTCGCAGCGACGGCCCGTCCTGTCCGGCCTCGGAGTTTTCCCTTGCCCCAGCGTGGGCGAAAATTCGCTCGTAACCATGCTGGTGAGTCGGACGTCCTCGATTCCTTAGTGTATTTTGTTGCTAGCTGGCGTTATTGTTGTTGCAGCAATAAATGCCTTGTTTGTGTCAGCCAGTGTGTCGTTCCTTTGTTCCCTCAGAGCAAGGCCCGCCGTGGTCGGCGTACGCTTGGTAGTGTACGCGACCACGGGTATGGTCCGGCGGTTTTGAGCTGGGTCAGCCACGGTTAAATAGGGAAACCGTGTTTATCTGCCCTACTAAAACCCCACAAGGGCTCCGGAAATTTTGACCACCTGGTGTTCTTTAACGTGCAGTGATATCGCACAGTACACGGGTCTCTAGAATTTCGCCTCCGTCGAAACACGACCGCCGCAGCCGGGATCGAACTCGCGACTTTCGGGCCAGCAGCCGAGAACCATAACCACTGAGCCCCCGCGGCGGCTTCGTCGGAACAAATTGTCTGGCGTCGGCGGCACCAGCGTAGACCGTTTGGAGCCTCGCCACAGGAGCGGCCGGAATAACCGGCCACTCCGGCAACCTAGGTGGGCCACCTAGATCGTGTGCTCTTGTGGCGTCATCAGAACGTGCCCACCGGATTGTGAGCAAACTGACCACAGTTGCAGGTGGCAGTTAAATTAACGATTGGCCGCCGGAGGTTTCTCGGGAAGAGCAACTTGGATGGCATAATCCCCCACTGGCGGCAGCACCAGCCATCACAGAGCATCGGCCCAACATGAACTGGTGGGCGAGTTGGTCAGACATGGCTCTTGCAAACCAGCGTGGTTCTTGTTTTGTCCCTTCCTTGTCTGGCTTCGAGCCGTGGCGCTGGTTTACGAGAGCAGCGGCGCAACGCTTAACCGCTTTACCACTGCGCCAGACGTGGTATGACGACTCCCAGGGATCTCTGAATGTGAAGTTGAGAATTACCAATTCTCTATACATGAGCATTAATCCATTCACTCTATTTTGTCATACTCTTAGGCCGCGCTTAACTGTCCCCTCCTGTTCTTTTTTCAGCAAGCAGTCAGTGCACCAGCACAAGATATAGTGCTCCCGTTGATTTTTGGTAAGTTTGTGCTATGATCAAAAAATTGCAGAACAAATAACCTATGCTTCGTTGCCTCAGCAGCAAAAGAAGAAACAGATCGCCTTGTCAGAGAGTTAATTAGATGAAATATAGGCACAGAAGCAGCTCATTCGGAAACATGCTCGCTTAGCAGCATCACCGTCACAACCTATACCTACCTGATTAAGCCCCAAGGCTATTGAAGTTAATATCAAGTAGTTTGTGGAGCGAGCTCTCTTTTCTAGAAAGTAGCCTTGGCATCTCGTCTCTGCTCAGCAGCACCAACGTTTTCAGTGGTGATGGAGTAGTGGAGGCAGTTATCTGTCGGCACCTTCGCCCTCGCATTCGCAAGCTTTCGAGTTGCACATCGCCATGCTGAAAGCGTTTACTTTAGTTAAACTGTTCGTCAAGCTATCAAAGTTTGAGGTGTTCAGCGCCTACAAGCTAGTCTCATATCCTCCTGTGACCTGAAGCGCAACGAGTGCCACCAATGTTTTTTTTTTTAAACATTAACGATATGATAATTTGGCTCACCGCTACTAGAAGCTCGGTACATCAGTCTAGCTCGGTTGTATTGCCACCGTTTGGCACATGACAACAAACTAAGGGCTGCATTTTTTTGTAACAAACCTTCTTGTAGATATTTAAAAGCGCAGTCGTTGTTTTATTTCAAGCCTCTTCCAGAAAAACGAATGGAGTTGTAGATACTTCACAAACCGCCTTTTTTTTATAGAAAGGGCTCTAAAATTATTCGAGTCCGAAGACGCGCCTTGTCTAAACTTTGAATTGGTTCCGAACAAACGTTAGGTCAGGCGCTGAAACGCCGCTACGCCTGCCGTATGCAGGAGATCATGTAGCAACTAAGTACTGTGGCAAAATTCATTCAGCTATCTGCACTATGAATTCTACAAATTGAGGCACCATAAG
The DNA here is from genome assembly GCF_055824585.1 of Amblyomma mixtum. NCBI lineage: Eukaryota > Metazoa > Arthropoda > Arachnida > Ixodida > Ixodidae > Amblyomma > Amblyomma mixtum. The sequence continues at coordinate 241,732,596 of NC_143013.1, forward strand.
CCGTGAATCTTAGCGGCGCTTGCTAACAGCTCTCTCGAATTCCGGTTAACGCAAAAGGGCAAAAGGGCCGTATCAGATGGGATCACGCATTAGGTGGCTGGTCCACGTCTTCCGGGCAACTAATAATTTCACTTGCGATGGCCGAAAAGAAGAATTCTGCAATTATTTTTGTCCGTACAAAATATCTCGAAGCTCAAAACTTTCTCCATCACGAGAACCCCCTCGCTTACACCCACTGTTTTGTTTCTTGATTTGTTTAGGAATAAACGAAAAGCTATTGCAAGAGGATGCATGAAATTGTTTGCAGGAGCTTTGCGCTTGTCGTGCAATTTCACCTGTTATATTTTTTGCTTACAATTAATTTTTTTTTTCATTTCTCTGCAATTTTACAAAACTTGGCTAACATAAGGCTCCCTTTTCTGTGTTTGGAGCTCTTTAACTAAAATTACTAACCGGTAATCGTAAATATTTAAAGCTACATTCTGCACCTTGCCCTATGCTAGGCAAAAGTAAATAATGCAATAACCTGGATGCTGATAATTACAAAATAGATACTGACAATCACATCCTGCTTCAGAACGACGATTTTTGCTATTGCTTATGTACCTTTAGCACTGCAGCATAGCAAACACTCTGGCGCTATTCAAAGCACATATATGTAATGATTATTCCTCATAAATTCTACCTTATCTTCCCCTAGAATGTTAACACGGGCGGCACATACCACATAGGCAGGAGAGTGCAAAATTACGCTACCGCCAGAAACGAATTAGTTCACATTGTTATTACAAACGTGGCAGAGCATTTCGCACACTAACAATCTGGAAGCTTCATGGCTCATATTAAGCTCTTACTCATCAGTGGCTGGGTGCTGCCTCATGACAAGAAGATTAGGGATCTAAGCTCTCTCGGGGAAGGTTTACCTGCTATATATCGTTATGATATCAAAGTTGACGTTTTGATAGTACAGTATTGAGCAAAGCGATGTGCATATTGCGATGTTAAAACCTGAGCACAGTGCGAATATTGGAAACGGATCTGCACGTCAATTTCTGCCGGAATGATGACGTTGCAGGAATGTCCTGCGACGTCATCCGTCCTTGTCTCCAGTATCATCGTGATCAGCTGAACTGCGCCCACTGCAATTTAAAGAGCTCTTCCATATCCCTCAATTAGCCCTGTCCTGTGCCAGCTGCGAACACCTTGTCCCTGGAAAATTGCTAATCTCATCCGATCGTCTGAATTTCTACCGCCGACTGATACGCTGACCTTCACTGATAATCCCCTTCTTTAATGTTAATGACCACCGGTTCTCTTGCCTTCTCATTAAATTCTCTGTCCATGTCCATTTTTTCTCAATTTCGAATTGGGTATTATTAACTAGCGTTCTTTCCATAGCTCCCTACGTTGTCCTCAATTTAGGTTAAACCCTTTTCGGTAGCCGCCACGTTTTTGTCCAATAGTTAAGCGCCGGGGAGCAACAGCTGTTAAATACATTTCTGATGAGATTCAGACAAACTGCCATTAATGATTTGAGAGTACCTGCCAAACGCTCTCCCCTCCATTCGTTTTCTTCGAGTTATGTCACCCTCGTATTCCGGATCTTCGATCACTACCTGCCCCAAATAAATGTAATCCCTTACCAATTACAGCGCTTCTCTGCCTATTGTAAATGGCTCTTCACCTCCGAGACTGTTGAACATTAGTGTAGTTTTCTGCGCTTTAGTTTTAAGATCCACCATTATGCTCTGCCTGCTTATTCATTAATCATGCTTCGCAGTTCACCCTTGAGTTCTTTAGAAGGCAACGCTATCAGCGAATCGTGTGTTACTGTCGTGCTCTCTCTTAACTTGCTTCCACAACTGTTCTCAATACAGTACTCTGAATACATTCAGCAAAAACGTTGTGAATAACATAGCAGAGATCGTTTCTCTCGGTCTGACACATTTTCTGATAAGTATTTTATAACTGTCCTTCTTTTTTATATGCCTTCTATACACCCTGGTTACGCAACGCCTAGATGACTGCTGACGTTTCGACTGAGTCAAATGCATTCTCATAATCTTGAAGTATACAGGCTACATAGAGAGGCTAGTTATATTCTTGCCGAGTGTCCTCTACGAAAGCCATTCTGGCCTTTTAGTTGATTGATATTTAGAGTTACTCTTATTCTATTAGCGGTTACCTTAGTAAATACACCCAAATATTTTTAATCTTTTCAACTTCATAAAAGGAGGCGCCGATCGTCATGTGGCTGCTGCCTCCATTGAGTCTGTGTTGGCCTCGGCGCAGACAAGAAAAAAGAGATAGCAGTCGCTGTTACGTGGCTACTTAATCTAATATTCTATTATCATTTTAATTATGCACTTGACGCTGCCCGTTGAAATCGCAGTGTTGACGACTAGTTTTTAGAAACAGATTAAGTATACATAACTTGAAAAGGTCTTTAAAACTTCATCAATCGATTCATGACTTTTTCGCAGCTCATTAGCAAAACAGACACTCAGTGTATGCCGGAATAGGGAGCGTGCTGAGACCCATTCCATTCTGGCAAGTTTTTTTTAATTATATTTGTCTTGAATCGACACACTCTTTAAGCTTTTGGCTGCAGCATACAGCATAAAGTGAATAAAAAAAGACTTAGTTCACAAATTTTGGCGCATAGTCTCATAATCATTACTGCCATCTCATCTTGCTGCTGACGAGCCCAGCTCGCTCTCGCTGGCCGCGAACCATTGCATTAATTTTTTATGTCGTACCCTTAAGTAAGCAACTAGAATTATTTTTAGTGGAAAAGTCCAGGGTTAGATTATGTTGGCAATCAATCTACTATCACTCTTTTAACTTTTTTTTAAAATTATAAGCGCCTATTCAGTCGCTACAGAGTAACCGGCCATATCTCATTTTCTGCAGCTACCTGCAGTTTGTGAGCGCACACAAAAAATATGTAACTCAGTTTCTTGTGATATTCACATAGTCAATCCCGCCATAAGTGTGGCAACAGCGAGGTATCTTCGTAGTAAAGAAATTTTGTTTGGTTTTGGGGGGTATAACGTCCCAAACCACTCAGGCTATGAGGGACGCCGCAGTGAACGTCTCCGGAAATTTTGACTACCTAAGGTCCTCTAACGTACGCTGACATCACACACAGTACACGGGCCTCTAGAAGAATTTCGCCTACATCGAAATTCGACCAGACCACCGCCGCCGGGTTCGATCTCGCGACTTTAGGGTCAGCAGCCGAAGGCCATAACTACTGAGCCACCGCGGCGGCGTGAAAGAAATTTTGTACTGCGGCAGAAATTCGTGAAGCGCTTGCCGCGTTTAAGAAAATCATGTACTTGCGTTTTCGCGCACATTTCGAGTAAATATAAGCAGGTTAAATCTGTCAAATGTACATTTTCACCTGCGCCACCACCTTTTCCGGGTCCCAATACTTTTCTTGTTAAAATAATTTTGCTTAGATTGTCTTGTCGTAGGACGGTAAATACAAATTTAGTTCACATGATGTCGAACATTTTGTTTGATGTGCCAGTCCAACGTATGTAAAGTATGTTTGTAGAGTTCGTGTAAATGGAAGGGAAGATTCGTAATTCAGTGTTGTCTATGGTAAATTTCCTGCAAGGATACCTTTTTGTGAGCAAAGCGCTATAATAAACTTTCTGTCAATAAAGTAAATACAATAACTGCTACTTAACGTTACCTACACTGGCTGGCACCGATAACAAGCATCAACCTGATGTGTACTGGTTAAAATAGACAAGTATATGCCCTTGTGCGCAGCTGGAAAATAATTCCAGCCAAATCCTCTTCCAGCTGAATCTGAAAACGGCGGATCGTTTGGAATGAAATCTTCATGCACCGCAGTACAATGTAGTTACGAAATGGATATTATGGCTGCCTTTGATGCTCTCTGTCTGAGCTACACATAACCTATACAAATTTCAGCACTCATGAATAACGCATTATTTTCCTACTCAATTTGGTTGGTGTTTGAACCACTAAAGAAAAAATAACTTACCGTTCCTGCAGGGCACCAATTCACGGAACTACCATACCTGGCAGAAACACGTGGCTGTTCGCCATTCTGAGGCACAGACCTAAAAAGCAATACAATAAAACGTCTTTTCATGTCGGACGATATTGGCATGGTTTTGTGTTTTGGTACTGGCATGAAATATTTTCTGCGCACTACCTTAATCTGCACATGCAGAACACACAATGCTTGGTTGCGCATTCAATGATTTGGAATTTGAGCCACGCCAATCTGCGAACAGCGAATACCGATCGCTGCATTTCTTTGGTCATGTCAATGCCGAAGTGATTATATTCCTAAAAGAGTTTCATTCAGCAGTATTTATGCACATGAACTGTGATATCAGTATCGCAAACTGTGCATTTTTTTTCAGACAGCAAGCTTGTTATACCGTTGCGTTTTTTCTCCACTACTGCAGACCTGCAAAGCTCTTGGCCTCTTCACAGCTCAGTAGGGGGTGGTGCTCCGTATCTTTGCTCCGGCCCTCGTGCCCCTTTGTAGTCGTGCAGGTGCGAGCTGTTACGTGCATGGCTTCTAAGAACGAGCTCCTGGCTTTCCGTGGACAGCGGCGCGAACGTGCGCAGGAGCGCGGAAAAATCATGTGAAAGCAGCGAAATCAATGGCCCACGAGGGTGATTTTCAGTGAGAGGTGAGGAGCAGCTCTATCAGCCCGACATACTTCATAACTTCGGTGTTGCAAGTAAGCCCCGCAAAGACGATCCTCGATGGTGGCTACGGCAGTCGCCGTTATGTCGGCACCGACTTGGGCTTGTCAGCGGAAAGGTTCTAGAAGACAAGCCAGTCGGTACGTACTCCTGTGTGTGACTGTGGGCCCCAGAAGTCTGACCCCTTTTATCGCATTGAGCAAAGTTATCGCAGTGCTTTTATGTCTTTATCTTTAGCTTTCTCTACTGTGTTTTTGTGACCTTGAGTACCTCGAAGGCTTTTCCGTCGTTCTTTTTATCAGAAGGAGCGCTTTTATTGCTAATTCCAGCCCAGTGATGCAGACAGCATCTGTGCTGAGTTGCATCGCCAATATATTCGTGTCCTCGTCAGACCCTGCCAAAAGTTCGGCTTCCAAAAAAAATATCTCAGGCCTTGGTGGTCCCGTGAACGTACACACACAGAATCTGGCAGCTGTAAGTCCAAGCACTTTTTCCTCATCAGTTTTTTTCCATGCTCTGCGCCACGGGCCTCTGGGCCTACATAAGCGTGAGACATTTTATTGCGCATATTAAGTTAGATATATGCACGACACATTCCGTATTTAAATGAAAATTACAATAAATAAATTAGCCAAGTATGGAGGCTGCTCAGAGCAGCCAACCGTTTTGCGCTTGTTTACAAACTATGTGAGAGCTGAGTGAGTATTCTCTGGCTTCCAGTGGCTCTTAGTCTGCGGGAGTGATGCGTTTTTACGAATTCAGTAAAAGACAATCGCGCATTATAATGCACGCGGGATATGATGTGCCATGACATCCGCCACTGTGGCTCAGGGGCTTTGGAGTTCGGCTGCTGATCTGAAGGTTGCAGGTTCGATCCACGCCGTGGCGACCGTATCCTGATGGACGCAAAATACAAAGACGCCTGTGTGCTGCATGAAGCCACTGTGCGGTAAAGAACACCAGGTAGCCTAAATTCATTCAGAGCCCTCCACTAAGGCCTCTCCGTAGCGCGTGTCATTCTTACAACCTATTTTTTTCTTAAACTTTAAGAGTATGATGGTGTTCTCGTTCCTATTCGTTGTCGTTACGCTCAGAGCATATGTATAGAAAACTTTATCATAAAATGTTTGGCCATCACGTTAGTTCATTCGATGTACTTGCGAAAAATGATAAGCCCAGCGAAATAAGAAAATTTGGAGTCACTGCCGCAGTCTCTAGTGAATGCACCCAAGCAACCATATCACAACATAAAACACTCTTCGACAGAAAAGATTTTAACTAAAGGCATCCAGAATGGAAGGTATGGACTAAGGAAGTAAAGCATGGCACTTGCCTAGATCCGGCGATACACAAAACAAGGATGATCAGGAACAAACTGAAAGCTTTCATATTTTCGGAAAACTCGGCTAGCTCGAGAAACAGTGGTTCTCTAGAAAGCACGTCCGTTGCTTATAAGTGCGTCCTTTTAAATATCCACTGGTTGTCTTCCGGCATTTAATTTATCATCGCACCTTTGCTTCTGCCAAAATAAAGGTTAAACGAAGAGAGCATACTATCTTATGACGTTTGATCGAGTGGTAAATGGTAAAGAGGTAAATGTGAATAGCCTTGTGCTTCCTACGGCATGCCTTTTGCTTTTATTTGGATTTCTTTGTGGTAAAAGGATAAATTTACTCAACGTAAGGTGTCAAATATGAAGCATTTCAAGCCAGCCCAAAAATAGTTATGCATTTCAGATATTTCGTCAAGCCTTATCTACGCATTTTCTTTCTTTACAGACATATTCTTCAGCTATCCTACACTTGCTGACTGTCTACGAATGCGTTAGCAACGTACATTTTAATCCGGCGGTGTGTGATTTGCCCTAAGCTAGTTATAATTACATTGAAAAGGTTGTCACCTGCTAGTGCTACAATTTGGGACGTCAGGTTGTTGGTTCTTTGGATTAGGTTTCAGCAAGTGAAGATCTTTTACGCTCACCGAAGTTTGCAACGGTTTGTTGCGACGCTTAAATACACGCGCATGAGCAGGACAAACAAACTTGACAGCAGCACTCGTGATCACCTTTGCTTGCTGCCTCGTAGATATCTGGATTTCAAACTTCCCGCCTGAATTATTGGTGGTGTAAAGCGGAGATCTACTAATCATAAGTTCGTGCACCTGATTTTTAGCGGAAGAGACGAGTTTTCAGTAAATGCTATTTTCTACGTGGAAATCGGTACGGAGAGATCGAATTTTTTTAGAACTACTTTGCCATTCAATATTTTTTAGCCTTTTTCTTTTTGGACAACGCTACGTTTGATATCAGAGCATAAAACTGCCTGCTTGACCGCTGTCACTTGCCAGTTCTATGGTGACAGCCGCAAATGCCAAAGGGCCAAAGAACGAACCTTAATGTGAGTTAATGTAAGAGGATTCGCGGGCACTACACCGAAGAACTTTAGCTGATTGCTGGCCACTTAAAGGGACACTGAGGAGAGCTCTATTAATATTTTTTTATAGCAAAATCCGATAGTTCGGCATTTCATGGCTTTGTTGCCACTTGGCCGGCAGCGAAAGATGCATTTATTTCTAAGAAATTTGGATTCGAAGTTGAAAAAGTTTTTCCCGCCGCTCTGATTCAAACTTGGGATTCTCCTATGACGACACAGGACTAAGTGACGTGAAACATGACGTGCACATGACGTAACGCAGACTACGTTATTTCTGGCGGCCATGCAGTGCGGCCCAGCAGCAGCCGAAAAGAAAGCTACCGCCGGCCGCACGTTGAAGGCATCTATCGGCTATTGCGGCCGTAGCTTCGTTTACGTTTGCACCGGCGTTTTGCCAGCGTTACAATGGATCCCGTTTGCGAAGTCGTCAACGAAGTTCTCGCAACTAGACACCTTTAGCATACCGTGTACCTTGTTACCGTTAGCGGAATACCGGGAGCCCCCATACTACCCTACCCATACCGCTGTGAGCAGGCGCTGATTGGTCCCGGCGCTGCAGGAGCGCGCGTAGCTGTCGGGTACGTGGCGCCATCTGGCGACGTCAAGGAGATTTGCGCATGCATTTGCTGCGCCTCAGTGATTCGTGGCTTCTCGTGTTCTAGTGTTGCTAGAACTATTGGTTCTAGAAACACTGTTTTGTCCTATGACGTCATGAAGTTTGTACTTGCGAGTTTGGCCTGTGACGGCGATACCTGCATTTTGGTTCTATCTCTTTTCTACGTTACAAGAGCTTTGTTGTCAGTATGAATGGCGTTTTTGTAATCAGGAGCTGGTATTCTGTCGATGCAAGTCAACTTCAATTTCTCCTCAGTGTCCCTTTAAGGACACTGAACCTTAATACGACTTCCTTTTTGTTATGCCTTCATCTTGCCATATAAACATTGATAACGCTGTGTAAATTCTTTACTCTAGTACCTATCACTAGAGTGCTCGCATACCGATGCCATTCACGGGACCTAAGAAGACAAAAGAACACCAACTGCTTAAAAACGGCAATGATACCGAAAGCAGCGGAATCATAATTGTAAGGAAAACTCCCGTTGTGCGGTACAGGTTGGCGCTTGTTGCTACGAAGATCCGATATCTGTGTTTATACTTTGCCCGACCTGTCAGAAGATAACTGTAGGCAACGCTACTTTAAGAGTAACTGGTGATAACATAGAATGTGAACGCGGACACAGGTTATTCGTGCGTTACCTGTCTCACAATGCCTTGCTAAGCAAAACACAAAGCTCATCAGCCGCGGGCACGGCAGCACTATCAAACAAGGGGGTCACTTGATCTAAAACATTCTCCATATTGTTTCCTCACCTGCATCATGGAAGAAAACGGATTTGCAGCCAACCGCATCCTTGCAGTGCCACCGTGCCCAAAAAGATCAATACCAGCATTAGATCAATACCAGCATGTAAGCTTTGCATTTGGCTATGTTGGATGTGGAAACTCAGGATATGAAACAGTTTTGTCCGGGCAACTTTTTTCTAGTTTTTTTTTCAAGCTCTGTGTATGAAAATAATATTTAAAAATTGTTATTCTGTGATAGGGCAGAAAAACAATTCGAACATTCATTGTGTGCAACCAAGACAATTGTTGTACTTCCTCTGAAACAAATAAAGGCGACTAGCGGGCCTCTGTCGCAAGCACTGATGTGACAGCCTTCTTTTCTACAGTTCACCCTAGCAAGAATTTATGGGATCTCAAATATGTTTACTTCACTCTGACGTTCCAAATTCATGAATAGTAACGAAATGGTAGAGGCCTGCAGGATGCAAAACAACAGGACAGTGCCTAGTCCCGCCGCTTCTTTCTCTGAGCTGTTTCGCTCGTAACTGAATGGAGAAAGCCACAGCCAACTAACTCAACTCGACGTTTTAACGTTCACACTAGCAGAGGCGCCTCATTGCTTAATCAACCACGGAGCTAGTGATCCCACAGTTATCGTCGCCTTCTGAGTTCAGATCTTCCGCTCGTCTCCTTATATCTTCTTAGTCGATTAGAAAGTAGCGCTGGAGAAGGAATGAATGAAACCCCGCCCGAAGAAGTCTGACCAACGAGACTGAAGCTGACAAAGAACACCTCCACGAGTGAATCCGGCTTATTCTTTATGTGACATAGATTTGCAAGCAGGTTTGCTAGGCGTAACTGGCAGTCTTTCATTCCCACAGCTTTTGCGTAAGGTCTGTGGATGAGCTTTTAATTACAGGAAAACTTGACTTTAGTTCGGTTTCTAGATTTGGTTCGCTTCAGAAAGAAAAAAAATTTCCATTATACTGATTATGACCTTATTTGAACGACGCATGGGCAGCTCGATAAGAGAGCACCGTTGCCAATCTCTTCAGCATGCCCATAGTAAGAACACCCGTTGCCCAAGAATTTCACTTCGGAAAAGCCATGAGCAGTGTCAGGGAAAATGCTTTAACCCATTGTAAAATGAAAGGGCATCCGTGGACTTACCACATACAAAATAGATACTTGAACCATCGGTCCACGGATGTGCTAAAGCAACAATTGTAGATATTGCTTATTTATACGAGCAGTATTCTATCTCCAATCATAAATCATTTTACCGCTAACCTCCCTCTGCTCGTTCTGTTTTTGGCCAAAAATATGTATTCGCGCCCAATCGCCCTGCTATTTCGCGGCAGAGAGTCGGGCCACACATCGAATGCTGCCAGTCCCTTCGGCCTTTCTACCTCTTCCAAGTCCCCGAAAAGTTTAGTTTTATTTTTTTTTTCTCTTTCAGTGCGACAAGAGATTCCCAAGTCTAACCAGATCTTTCTTTCTTTTATCGTTCAGCGTGGATCACATACGTACAGTCTCGGAGAAGATATCATAACAATAACAGAGAAAATAGAATTCAAAAGGGTTGACAATTGGGCCATTTGGTACGAATTCATACTGCTGTGGCACCACGAGGACAGGGACGGAGACAGAGCGACGACAACAGAAGTGCTCACTAAGAACTACAAAGTTTATTAAAAGCACAAAATATACAGACAAAATCAACGGTTACATGCACAGTCAGAACAAGGTTACAAATGTGACAAACAATAACACACGTTACATCATGACGAATCTACCTGTTATCATAGTTTACTGCTCTTTGAAGAGTATCAACCTCGGCGTCAAGCAGCAGCAAGCATGGCGAACTCACGCATACATCTGCCGACTTCCTTATACGGAAGGCCTCCGGGAAGTCTTATCTTTATGTTTCCAGAGAACGCGCGTTTCCTTGAACAGGGGGGCACACTTGGTGCTTTTGACATGCTTGGTCAGGTGCTTCCCCGAACCCCCGTCAAGTGACCTGGCATGCTCCTGGAGGCGTACATTTAGACAGCGTCCCGTCTGCCCCGTGTAGTGTCGATCGCATGTCAGGGGAATTGAATACACTACACCGCAAGCACAGTCCACAAACGGATTGGAGTGATTCACACCACAAGCGTTTCTTCTCTCCCGCGGTGCGTCACACCTCTTAATTTTTAGTATAGCGTTAGCGTGATAGCGGACCTAAGGAAAATTACGTTAGCGTGCCGCAAGCAACTTATCCCCACAGGCGGTTTTAATATAGCATTTTGAAAACGTTAAACGCCATCTGCTTGACATGGATGAGAATGGTCCTTCTAAAATGGTCGACACTGCCGCTAACTTGCCAAATTATAATATTTCCCAGTTTTTTAAACGAATTATTACTGCAGCGCTTATTTTTGTCCGCAAAATAACCCCGAAATTGAAATAAAACGAAATAAAAACGTAAAATAGTGGCGCCATATAGTAAAGGCGATGTTAACTACAAACCCTTCGATCAAGAATATTTGCCATCACATGACGTCTAATGTTCAAAAACTTTTGAAATTTAATTTAAACTCACTTTACGTAATTTAGGTCTGTAAAACGCCGCGAAAAACTCCAAATCTATTTTTGTTTCGTTCCGGACGTTTATGGTAGGTTTCGGCTGCACTTAGGGCAGTTGCAGACGGTAGCTGTGCAGCTCGGGATCCCGTTAGGCTTGCGCGCTCCAGAATCGAGGGCGTACTTCAAAAACTAGGATGAATTTCAGCTTAAACTTTATCGTCGAAGCAAGGTAAGTCATAGCGAAGAGCAGCAACACCAGTAGTTGCCGGCAAACATGCCGACCGGAATCGCAAGGACTGCTGAATCGGCTGAAGCGGGCGGCTCTCGCTTTAAAGGACGCCGCCATGTTTTCACGCTAAGGCCGCAAAAGCCGCAACGCTAACTTCTGAAAATTGCGTGCGTACGCTAACGCTATTTCCCCGTTAGCGTTCTGCGCATGCGCACTCTGGACCCGCTATTCCGCTATGCACGCAATTACGCTAAACCCGCAATACTAAAACTCTCTAATGGCGGCACATATCCGCCCCACCTTATTCTTGGCTGAAAATACCAAGTCCACCTCCTAACGGCGAGCCACCTTTTTAAGGCTGTGAGACACTCCATGCATGTAAGGGATGCAGGAGAGCTTTTTCCTTGGTTGTCTTTATGTGCAACGTGACTCGTACTTCATTTCCTTCCTCTCCAGCCTTGCACACTAGCAAGAACAGTTATGCGGGCTAGAATATTAGATTACACAAGCTGAAATTAATAGAGCATAATATATTCGTATTACACATTCGCAAAACTGCAGATTGTCTTGCCTAAGTCCGCGAAGCTACAACAATGTCGGAAAGGCTATAAAGTCGCACAAAAATGACCGCGAACATGAACAGCTCTTTTTCTGGGAGGATATTTAAACTTTTAGATAGCTGCGGCCCCTCTGTTCAAATGGATAGGGCATGCGTGAACGTACATAAATGTCTTACTTTGTGTTATGATTGTGCAATGATTAGCGCTAAAATGCTGCAAGCATCGCCGGCGCATACATGCCCGGCTATCAAACCCGCCTCACCACGCGGGACCAATTCTGCTTCCCCTCGTCTCCAATGGCTACCGTTTTTTTTTTCTCAGTTTCGATAAATGAAACTTCACTTCTTGGTGATTTCTGAAGTGCTAGGTCGTATTCAGAGACTATTTTTTGCGTTAAGGGCTTAACAAGCTGCAGTAGCTTCAAGTAGCTCTCACACATAGCCGAAAATTTAAATCAAGCCGATGTTTAGTTAGATATGAAAGCTGCTTAAAGACTAGGACCAAATAAAAAACATGAGTATTTTACACTGTGAGTGTCAAAACCTATGAAGAATTTACTAACACCTGTAAGCAATAAAATTTACTCAAACCGCATATGCACTCATGCTACAAAAGTATCAAAAAATTACACAAATAAAAATAGTCGCCAAGTATGTATTAGTCACCAGCTCACGTTGAAATATTTATGCCTTTCATTTACCTCTGGGCTTTCGTTATTTTTTTTTTTACGATACAATTCTCATAGCTAAAAGCACAACTTTTGGATCACTGTGGTATTTCTAAGGAATGAAGTCTCCTCTTTGTAAAGATTTTGCTCGGTTCTTTGTCGAAAAAGTGCACTGCTCCTGGAGTCAATGCCCGTTCCAAGACAGTGCCCCGGCAGTTCTGCAGCTCGGGCATTAAATGCACAAATAACGGGATGTCTGCTCTTTGTCCTTTTTAAATACAAGCCGAAACTATAGGACGTGAGGATAACTATAAAAAGTAGCTTTTATTTAACTCACACGCCACGCTGCTGCTGCTTTTAAACTTTGTGCTTGCTGTCTGCTTTTTCATCCACCCTTTCCGCACCTGAGAAAAGGCCGACGCACCACAGACAAGAAGAAAATAAAAGCAGAGTTTTTCTTCAACCACTGTGATTTTCCTCTCTGAAGTTAATACGCTGAACGCGTCATCTGAAAGCAGCAGTTATTGTAGTACCTAATTTTTATCTATTCCGAAGAATTTTTTTCTTGTAATCTTGGCGTAGATTAGCCAGACGCCTTTTATTCGAATTGCTAACTTATATTTTGCCCCTCTTATTGCAATGTTTGGCCATTCACGTGCGTACCCATTCGGCAAAGATCCCACTGTCGAAAATCCTAAAGGCCAAAACGCACGTGCTTTCGACTTGATATACGCGCCAGGAGCACTAAATCCAATTCGGATACACCGTTAGCATTGTACCTCATGATTGACGATATGCTGATATTATCACCATTCCCAAGAACGGCAAACGATCATCACATGATTCCCTCCGGCCCATATCCCTAACATCATGTTTAGGAAAACTGTAAGAACAGGCCATCCACACCCGCCTCCAAAATTATATTGAAAACAATGGTCTCTTCTTTCCCCCTACTATGTTTTTGCTCAGGCCAGAGCTTTTGGCCCAAGGCGCCCTCCTGCGAGAAGTGCTTACCAACATCCCCAGATGTCAACAACAGCTCATCTTGGCCTTAGATTTAAAGGGCGGCTTCGACAACATATCACACGAGGCTATCCTTCAAGCCATAAATGACCTTAACGGCGGCGAAAAGGTCTTTGCGTGCGTGCGTTCCTCACGAGCCGCATGGCTACCATAGGCATCGTTCAAACCCCGCTCCGATGTCACAGATATGCCACACAAAGGCGCACCTCAGGGAGCTATCATTTCTCCCCTGCTTTTCAACATTCCTATTCTCAGGCTGTCTCGTGCGCTAAAAGCACTTCCAAATGTAGGCTTTACCATATACGCGGTTGATATAACTATATGGGCCACAAAGGGTTCCCCGGGCTGGAGAAATCAGAGGTCATACGAGTGCATGGCCCCACGTATGCCTCTCCAGGTTCCATCAACCTCATGATCGGTGGTCAAACCATCACGGAAGGTAACCAGATCCGCATTATTGGTCTTTGGATACAGAGCAACCTCCGTGTCACTCACAGACTCTCAAAACCACCGCAAACCAGACAGCTCGCATGATCAGCCGCATTACCAAGCATCACAAAGGAATGCGAGAAGACTGTGTTTGAATGGGGCAAGCACGGGTACTTGGCCGAATCACATAAGGACTACCCTTATGTGAGAGAAGTAGCAAAATGACACCTTCGTAAGGGTTGTATACGAGACGCCCCTTAAGCTTACTAAATACATCTCGACGCAGTGTCTGACCACCCTAGGAATCTCCAACACCTTTACAGAACTAACAGAAGCCATCCGTGCATCAAAAACACTGCCTTCAGACAACCCAAGCTGAACGAGCAATCCTACGCCGAGTAGGCGCACTTCCGGACATCCGAGCACTGGATGCTCAATCCTCCCTAGAAAAACAACACAGGAAACACATCAGCAAAGCCCCGATACCGAAACATGCTTGAAGACGTTCACACAGGCAGACGACAAGCGCGAGTATCCTATCTACGCCGACGTCTAGCCAATTCTCCGAACGTGGTTCATGTTGGACGCCGCAGCATACCCATACAATGACAAGTACGCAGTGGCGGCAGTGGACCACCGCTTCTCCACTCTGTTCATTGCCATTATTAGGTATTACGAGGGGCAAGGCCAATGCCCTCATGTGATAACAGACTCACAACACGTGTGTCGAAACTTCCTGAGAGGCCGAGTTCCCAAGCACGTCAGCCGGCTCGTGGCACTACACCTTCACCAAGCACCACCAAATAACCTGGACCCGAGGCCACGAGGGACTGGAGGTAAACGAAAGGGGACATCATCAACCGCGCGGAGCCACAGACCGTGCCCGCTTTTACCCCTCTACCTTACATGTATAACGAACGGCTCGAGTTTTGTTGTTTGTTGTTTTGTTGTTAGTTTTCTTTTTTGTTACCCGCCGCGGTGGCTAACCTCTCAGCCACCGCGGCGGGTAACAAAAATATATATTATTTTTTTTCGTATAAAGTCAACACATCCTGGAAAGGAAATATCTATTTCCTTCTCCTAAGTATATTTTCATGCAATAATGCTCTCTTCATCCAGTAGGAGTTCTTGGGGGCGTAACTGCATGCTTTTTGTTCACTTTTCCTTATATTATGGCAAAGTCGGTCTGATGACAACAGCTGAATATCTTTGGATAGCTTAGGACATCGCCCGAGGAATAGAAGAAGCAGCTGCGTCGAGGTGAAATTCCTACAGCTGGTGCGAAAGTGGGGAAACGCAGAATTGAAGTTCAATGGCAGCTTGCTGCACTCCGTGCTTCGACGGTGTCAGGCAGTCATCGCGCAAATAGGCATGCGTGCAAAGTAGTGGCGGCATTAGTTTATTGTGAGAAAGCAGTCTTGAAAGTGGAGTCTCAATTTGTAATAATAAACCATATTATCCCCGATGCTTCTGCGCACTTCAGAAAGCAGTTCTTCAACAAATTTGATATAGGAACAAATTGTGCCGTGTTATGATAATAAATATTGATTTCTGTGGTTCCAAACATGTGGTATTATCTTACCATTAAACTTATGCGCACGTTTTAGTGCTGTAAATAAATTTAACCTCAAAAACTGAAATTTTAATCTTTCTGGACGCTACTGTACACAATAGCATAACACTTTATTATAGTTTGTTTTCCGAATGACCTCCTGGGGTAGAAGGTCGCATGTAGTGACAGTTGGCGAGAGGTAAATATTTAACAAGCTACTCGATACAAAATGAAGGGACGGAGTGTGACTGTACTTATGCGAGAGTAGAAGTGAATCATGCTCTAGGTAAGGTGAATGAGCAATATATTTTTGTGATGAATGAGAGCGAATATTAAAGCTTAGTGGGCTGATTTCCGGCCTAAATCATGTGGCTGTATAAGTTACACGGTTGTTGAAGTACATGAGGAATCAGCCCTGCAGTTGTAATTCATCTCAACACCCAACATCTTCCCGTTTTTAACATGGCACATTCTCGCTCCTTTGAGACCTCTCGAGCAATAGCCACGCTGGCTGGCGTTCCTCTGAGCTTTGCCATAAAGAAATCTTCCTTGGCAAAGGTGGCATTATGCTTTACGCACCTGCCGATCATTAAATTAATTGTGTGGTCTATAGAACAGCGGCATTCTGTCAGTAAGCTGGAGAATAATAAGAGCCACCTCAATTCGACATGGTTCAGCTCATGTAAGTAGTAAGAAACTTAAGAAATTACGCCCAAATAGCTGTGGTTTCTTTAGCTTTCTAATTCGCGCAATTATTTCGTCTTGATTTTCCAGCGCCACTCTTTATTTACTGCGCATGGACATTGTAAAGATGAAGAATTGTCTTTAAAATTGCGGTGCGGATAAGGTGCCACGCCTCCGTCAGTGTCTTTGCTCTTGTTCTTTAACGCTGCTTACTTAATTGAACGCAATAAGAGCTCGCCGAAAGCTACGCTTTCGTTGTTCTGTATCTTTCCGCTCAAAGAAAGCGGGTCTATTTCTCAACGAATGCGTTTGCATCCTTCGATGCAAACATACGCTCTTTATAAGCAGGATCATTAGGTTAGCTACGTCCACTGCAGGGCAAAGGCTTCTCCAATATCTCTCCAATCAATCCGGTCCTCTGACAGTTGAGGCAAATTTATCCCCAGAAACTTCCTGACCACATCCAATCACTTGACATTCTGCTGCCCCCTCCTATGCTTACCTTCTCTTGAAGTTCGTTCCATTACTTTAAGGTACCTCAGGTTGTCTTGCCTTTGCATATCACTGCCTGCTCATGCACATTTGTCATTCTTGATATCAACTTCGATATATTTCCCTTACACTTCTTCACACAACCATTCTGCTCCGCCGCGGTGGCTCAGTGGTTATGGTGCTCAGCTGCTGACCCAAAATACGAGGGTTCGATCCCGGCCGCGGCGGCAGAATTTTCTTTGGAGGAGAAATTCTAGAGGCCCGTGTACTGTGCGATGTCAGTGCACGTTAAAGAACCCCAGGTGGTCGAAATTTCCGGAGCCCTCCACTACGGCGTCTCTCATAGCCTTAGTCGCTTTGGGACGTTAAACCCCATAAAACCAAACCAAACCATTCTGCTCACTTCCAGCAGATAAAGTTACTGCTAATAATTTCCTCTCCATGCCTCGCTGCTCCGTCTTCAATATAAATTTGAGCCTCTTCGTCAGCCTCCATGTTTCTGCCCGATAGGAGTGCGTATCGAACAACAGCTCACTGGCAAAATCGAACTTATGTATGCTTTCCTCCAGGGAGATACTGGCAAACTGCTACTCATGACCTGGGAGTACCCGGGAAGTGCACTCCACCCCATCTCCACCCCTCCAGTTTACCTGACAGAATGCCGCTGTTCTGTAGACCACCCAATTAATTTAATGATCGGCAGGTGCTTACAGCAAAATGCCATCTTTGCTAAGGAAGCTTTCATTATGGCAAAGCTCAGAGGAACGCCAACCAGCGTGGTGATTTCTCGAGAGTTCTTTGATGAGCCGCTGGGATCGGCTGCGCCGATCAAAAATGACTGGGCTCTCAAGGAAGCAAGAATGTGGCATGTTAGAAACGCGAAGATGTTGGGTGCAAAGATGAATTTCAACGGTAGGGCTGATTCCTCATGTACTTCAACAGCCGTGTAACTGATACAGCCACATGATTTAGGGCGAGAAATCAGGTGACCAAGCTTTAATATTCGTTCTCATTCGTCAAAAAAAATTCACCTTACCTAGAGCACAAAATTCACCTTGCTAATTCACCTTACCTAGAGCACAATCCACTTCTACAGTATTTTCGCATAAGGAGTCCATAAAATAGCGCAATGGTTCTCAGCTAATAAGCTGACAATAAACACGAAAAAAACTAAACATCAGATATTCCACTCACGAAGGAAAGTAATCGACCCAACTGATGTCAAAATCCTAGTAAATAATGCACTAATGGAACACACGTTTTCATTTAAATATCTAGGTGTCACATTTGACAGCCACTTACACGGGCAAGACCAAATTGAGGCTATCTGCGGTAAGTTGGCGTCTGGATGTCATGTTCTTCATCAGGTTAAGGAACTTTTTGACATGTCTACATTACGAATGCTTTATTTTGCCTTCATTGAAAGCCATCTATCATATTGTGTCAAAGCATGGGGTGGAACTTACCATACGTATTTAAATCTTATTATCTGCCGTCAAAAACGTACATTAAGAATAATAAACAAGTATAACCGTTTTGAGCACAGCAAACCGTTATTCTGCAAGTCGATGATTCTTCCAATTGATCTACTGTACCGATTAAAAATCACTGTATGTGTTCACAACATAGTAAGACACAACCGCCCTTTTCATGCATCAATACTTCATCCCCCGCTTCGGTCCACTAGAAACACCTCATTCGGCAATTTCAACCTCCCTCCCATTCGCAATGTATGTGGTGAGCGTTTAGTGCAGTCTGCTGGGGTAAAAATTTGGAACGCGATACCCATTTCTCTGAAAAGTTCACACAATTTCGCTTGTATCTTCAAAAAATACTTCACTCAAATAATTGATTTAACCTGAAATTCTTTTTTCGTCATAGTTTTCTGTTATTATGTACTTTGTATGTAACACGAGTTTTTAAGAAACATCGATGTCCGAATCTTCCTTTCGCATGTCGCGTTTTCAAAGCTATTTCCTTTCTTCTGCCTCGCCGAATGTTATCTACTAGTGTTTAGACTACTTTGCTTTTAATCTGGTACTGCGCTTAAACTATTCTGTATCAGACCACCGTTTTTTAATTTCCTTTTACGTATTTTGTGTACTTGGACCCGAACTAGGCGTTGGCTATGGGTCGAAAAAGTGTTTTGTATTTCCTTTAAAAGAAATTCGAAATAATTTGAATTGAATTGACACTCCGTCCCTTCATTTTGTACCGAGTACCTTTTTAAACATTTATCTCTCGCAAACTGTCACTACATGCGACCGTTTACCACAGGAGGTAATTCGCAAGACAAATTATAATAACGTGTTATGCTAATGTGTGCGGTAGCGTCCAGAAAGATAAAAAATTTCAGTGTTCGAGTTTAAATTTATTTAATGTACTAAAACGTGCGCATGAGTTCAATGGGAAGATAATACCACACGTTTGACGCCACAAAAATCAATATTTATTATCATAACATGGCACAATTTGTTCCCATACCAGATTTCTTGAAGAACTGCTTTCTGAAGTGCGCAGAGGCATCGAGGATAATATGGCTTATTATTACGAATTGAAACTCCAGTTCTCCGACTGCCTTTTCACGATCACCTAATTCCAGCACTACTTCGCATGCAAGCCTTTGCGCGATGACGGCTTGACACCGTCGAAGCACGGAGTGCAGCAAGCTGTGATTGAACTTCAATTCTGCGTTTCCCCACTTTTGCAGCAGCTGGTAGAATTTCACCTCGACGCAGCTGCTTCTTCTATTCCTCGGGCGATATGCTAAGCTATCCAAAGATATTCAGTTAATGTCAACAGTCCAGCTTTGCCATTCTATAAGGAAATATGAACAAAAAACATGCAGTTACGCCCCCAACAACTCCTACCGGAAGAAGTGGTCATTATTGCATCATAATATACTTAGGAAAAGGAAATAGGTATTTCCTTTCCGGGATGTGTTGAATTTATACAAAAAATTAAAATATATTTTTGTTACCCGCAGCGGTGGCTGAGTGGTTAGAGCGCTCGGCTGGTGAGCCGCAATACCGGGGTTCGAACCCGTCCTTGGTGAACAACGTTTCGGTGGAGACGGAACACAAAGGCGTTCGCGCTTTTTGCGATGTCAGTGCACGTGAAAGATTCCGAGTTGGTCGATATTTTTCCGGAGCCCTGCACTGCAGTACCTCTGTGGTGATAGAACCTGATGTGAGTGATCGGGTCTGATTGTCAGCGAGGACGAGGACCATGCGGGAGCCCGTCGAGTACGCAGCCACGTCCACATAGGCTACCTCGGAATTGTTGCCGCACAGCTTGTACAGGACTTTGGCGCGGTCTGCCCTGCGTTCTCCGTCGTGCTCTGGGTGCATGTTCTTAGGGATGGGATGGATGTCGAGATGACAGCGTATTCTGGAGACAGGGGGGCCTCCTCGGTAGGATGAATGATCGGGACGATGACTAGCTGACAGAGCAGAGTGCGGCCTGTCGCGGTACTCGACGGGCGAGTCAGATGTGCTGTTAGAGTGGCTTCTGCCAGTTCCTCAAATGTGTTGTGGGTAGCGAGGTTGAGGAGCCGGACACTAGAGTGCTCGGAGGTAGGCGAATGGCGACCTTCGAGCAGCTCCTGGGGAGCTCGTTGATGCGGTCCCGCTCCGTCTGCTTTAGAGGGAGGCATGGGAATGAATACACCGTGCGGGCTCGTGATGGAGGCTTGGGGAGGCGGAGAGTCTTCCGCTCTCGCAGATCTGCACGCCGGTTCGCCACGCGCAGGATTAGACGGGTGACTTGCTTGGTTTGGGTCTGGAGAGCTTGTATGGTGTCGCCGTGCGCGCCGTGGGTGTGAAGGACGAGGCCCAGGATGCGAATCTTTGAGACGAGGGGAATGGAATGGTTCCCTAATTTAAGTGAAATGGGAGGGTTTGCGGAGTCGTGCTGCCTGGGGCGGTAAAGAAAGAGTTCCGATTTGGAAGGGGAGCAGGCTAGGACGCGCGCGCGAACGTACGAGTCGACGATGTTGAGGGCCAACTGTAGGTTGGGTTCCATGTCGCCGTAACTGCCTACATTGGCCCAGACATTGATGTCGTCATTATAGGAGCTGAAATGTATAACGGGAATTTGGGCGAGTTTCTGGGGGAGTTGGAGAAGGGCTATGTTGAAAAGGATAGGAGACAGCACAGCACCCGGAGGCGTTTCCCGGGGAGCTGGTGATCGCCCAAGGTGAGTGTGGCTGTGCGTTCAGAGACGAAGTCGCGGACATAATTGTACATCCGCGGACCTACGCCTAGGGCGTGGAGGCCTTCTAGGACGGCCGCGTGGGTAACGTTATCGAAAGCTTTTGTCAGGTCGACACCGAGGATAGAAATCGCAGAGCAAACAGCCATTGCGCTCACTCTCATCTCCACCTCTACCACCGAAATTCTCTCCGACTCAAAATCCGCCCTATCCGATTTCGCTGAAGGCCTGATATACCGCACCGCGGCTCGGTTTCGACGCTTCTGACACCCTACCCGCCCTGTAACCCTTATCTGGACCCCCGCAAACGCAGGCCTCCCCGGTAGCGAGGAGGCCTCCGCAGACGCAGGCCTCCCCGGTAGCGAGGAGGTCCACTCCCTCGCCCAAGGTCTCACTTTCCGGGCTGAAGTTGTACCCCCTCCGCCATCCCGGGAGCATCTGCTTACCTTCAGAGATATTCTTACCCACTACCGAGATACCCGGCGCGTTTACGCACCGCCGGCTCCCTCTCTAACCCAAACCCAGGCCTCCCACTGGCGCCGACTCCAGACTCGTACTGCTCCCTACCCTATTCTACTTCATGCCCGCTACCCCGATCAGTTCCTTTCC
Organism: Amblyomma mixtum; assembly: GCF_055824585.1. Lineage (NCBI taxonomy): Eukaryota > Metazoa > Arthropoda > Arachnida > Ixodida > Ixodidae > Amblyomma > Amblyomma mixtum. The sequence goes on from NC_143013.1 coordinate 241,754,098, forward strand.
TCCTGTAAGCTCTGCGGGAAACGGGGGACTTTATTAATATCCTTCTCACAAGCCCTACCTTCCCACACCCTCCTTCCCCAACCACGGCGGAGTCATACTGGGAGACTCTCCTGCTCAGCTCCACTGCTGCTGACCAGCGCCGGATAATTACCGACGCCTTGAAGCGGATAGCCCTCCAAGGACTGTCATTTGCCCTTTAAGAGCAATCCCCTAAGGGTTGCCTCGTGCCACGTAAGGGGAGGCAGGGTTTGCCCCCTCTGCATTGCTTGGCAATAAATGTTTCCACCACCACCCACCTACGGTACGTCTTTTTTTTTCTTTTTTCACTCCCACCTTCCTCTCTTCTCTTACAGCGCGGTTCAGGTGTTCCGAGATGGGCGACCATTACTGCTTCATTTCCTTTCCTAAAAAAACATTTTTAAAAATCTTTTCGTTCACTACTGTAGTTGTCTGTACATTCCATTTTTCACTTTGGAGAAAGAGTGGCTGCATGGAAGCAGAACAGGCAGAAACTGTCACAGGGCTGCCATGTCAGGTAAAGAGTAATGTTCCCCTTTTTTTTCTTGTGCCTATTTGACAGCCTATACTACTTTTGAACTCAGTGGAAAGTGCTTTCTCAAATCCATAGTGCACATTTCCTGGTCAAGGGTACCCGGACAGCCCGATGCTCTTTGCTACGACGACTAATGGCACAGTACTCGACTTCTGCAAGCGGTGGCGGCGGAGGAGAAATCTTACTAAAGTGAAGGGGAGTTGTACGAGCTTACGGGTGGGGTCCTCACTCCAGGGCTCAACTGGCTTGAGCTGCCCTGCAGACCTGTTGTACGAAGGCCCGTTGGTCCTCCAGGTTATCGCTAGTCACAAGCACTTCACATCGCTCAAAAAGCGTTTTTTCCGTCTCTAGAGTGCTTGCTTTGGTCTCCACATCGCCACCAAATGTGAAAGAGTGTAGGGCGGACCTGGTACCAGGGACACGTGTCGAAGTATAATGTTGGACGTATGAGAAGTAGTCTATGGAGGTTTGGAAATGTGTTGCTCTCTACGTGCCGCCAAGAAACGGTATTTGGTGTACCTAATTTCCTATGAGGTGCTGGGAAGCGTCTCCTTTGAAGGCGCTGAAGCTCGAGGCGTTCATGACAACTGGAAGGTAGAGGGGTAAAACCGGCACTGTCTGTGGCCCCGCTCGCTGATGATGCCTCGAGCTAGAGCATGTCCCCTCTCGTTTCTCTCCAGTCCCTCGTGGCCTCGGGTCCAGGTGATTTGGTGGTGCTTGGTGAGGGTGCAGTGCCCACGAGCCGGCTGTCGTGCTTGGGAACTCTGCCTCTCAGGAAGTTCCGACACAAGCGTTTTGAGTCTATTATCACATGCGCGCTTTGGCCTTTCCACTCGTAATGCCTAATAATGGCAATCGCCACGGCGGGGGTCTCCGCTGCCACTGACATTTCGGCTCTTGCAGAAGCAGTGAACAGAGTGGAAAGCGGTGGTCCACTGCCGCCACTGCGTACTTCTCATGGCTCGGGTATGCTTCGGCGTCCACATGAACCACGTTCGGAGAACTGGCTAGGTGTCGGCGTAGGTAGGATAATCGCGCTCGTCATCTGCCTGTGTGAACGTCTTTAAGCATATGTTTCGGCATCGGGGCCACGCTGATAGGTTTCCTGTATTGTTTTTCTAGAAAGGAGTGAGCATCCAGTGCGCGGATGTCCGCAAGTGTACCTACTCGGCGTAGGATTGCTCGTCCAGCTTGGGTGGTGCGAAGTCTTAGTGTTTTAGATGCACGGATGGCTTCTGTTAGTTCCGTAAAGTTGTTGAAGATTCCTAAGGTGGTCAGACGCTCCGTCGAGCTGTTTTAGGAAGCTTAAGGGGTGGGTTGTATACCCCCCTTATGAAGGTGTCAACTTGCTGCTCCTCTCCCTTTGTTAGCATGCGAAAGGTTAGTCTGTATGTGATTCCGCCAAGTACCCGTGCTTGCACCAGCCGAAGGGTGTCCTCTTCTCGCATTCCTTTGTGATGCTTGGTATTGCGGCTGACCATGCGAGCTATGTGGTTGGCGGTTGTTTTGAGAGTCTGGATAGTGTGGGTGACACGAAGGTTGCTCTGTGTCCAAAGACCAAGAATGCGGGTCAGGTCACCTTCCCTGATGATTTGACCACGACCACCGATCGTGAGGTTTTTTTTTTTAAACGTCTTTATTTCTGCATTTAGTAGGCCGATACCTTGCGGCAGAACTAAGGTGCTTCATGGAGGTTGGGGTGGGGGAGTGGTTAAGGGTGGGGGTGAGGATGGGGGTGGGGGTGAAGGTCGGAGTGCGGGTTGGGGACCGGTGTCCGCTTCTTCCTCGAGGTAGTGTCGTCCCGAGGTCGGCTCCGCGAAGTGATGGCCTGGCCCTTCATCTTCCTTGAAGTAGGAAAGAAAAGTTCGCCACAGCCAGAGTGCGTCTGATGGCCCGATGTGCGATGGCGGATCGACCCATTCCTGCAGGGTTCCAGGTCGAAGCCCGCCCAGGGACTTGATTGCTTTTTCCCGTACTGCGTCAAATGTAGGGCAGCTCCACAGGAGATGTTCGGCCGTGCCTCTGGCAGGGCACGTCGGGCACTGAGGAGTCGGGTATGAGCGCGGGTTTATGAGGTGCAACTTCGCTGGTGATAGAAGCTGGCCGGTCTGGGCTCGGCGAAGGAGCACTGCCTCCACTCTCCTTAATGCGCTATGTGGACGGCGATATAGTTGATCAGGGTTGGCCAAGTGCTGGAGTATGCTGCGACGATAGCGTTGTGCGCGATGCCATGTCTCCGCCCTATCCATATGGGGCGACGACGGGTGCGCAACGTCATCAGGGGGCCAAGAAGCGGAAACGATTGTGGATCCAGGCAAAGGTGCGGAAAGAGCTGCTGCGCGCGCTGTCTGGTGTGCCTTTTCGTTTCCAGTGATTCCTTCGTGTGCAGGAATCCATTTGATGATGACAGTGTAGCCCTCCTCTCGCAGGCGACGGGCTTCTGTTCGAATAGTGTTGAGAACGGCATAGTCAGCTCCCCCTGCGCGGCAGGCGGTGTACGCTGCTTGTGAATCTGTGTAAACATGGTAGGTGCAAGGAGCCGGATCTTGTCTTTCTACTATTCGAGTAATGGCAAGTCGTATGGCCATGAGTTCGAGATTGCTGACGGTGTGTTCCTCGGAAAGCCGTTGGACTACAGAGGTATCTGAGACAGAATCGTGACAAGCTATAGCGGCGCATTGTTGAAACTGAGCGGCGTCTGTGTATAGTTGGATGGCTCCTTCCTGGGCTAACTTGTATGATGTCTTCTCGTGCCGTTTGGCGGCAGCTTTGCGCCTTTGAGGATTAGCCGAACTCATATTCTTTGGTAATGGCATACCATCTACTAAGTCGATCAATTCCCATGGCGGGGCAGCGGACGAAAGTGGCTCTAAGTTGTCAACGTTGTAGCCTAATGCCCGCAGGATCTGTCGGCCAGCCGCCGTTGTGGAGAGACGGACTCGCTGGGCTAGCGATTGCTGCTCTGCCAGATCCTGTAGGGCATTGATTTTGCTGCATGCGTGTAGGTTCACTACTGGGCAGTACTGCGGCAGACCAGTAACCAGGCGCATCGCCTTGCGATTGATTCGCTCAAGCTGAAGGCGTTGAGTTGCGTTAGGCCGCATGTACGAATATGCGTACAGGATTTTTGATGTTATGAGTGCCAGGGTAATCTGACGGAGCCCCACCTCCTTGATTCCCCATCCACGCGCAGAGACGCGGCGCATAAGGTGTAAAGCCTGATGACAGCTATGCATCGTGTTATGAAGCCAGCTTTTGGCTCCTCCATCCTCGTCAATAAGCATGCCGAGTATACGGATTGTTTGTTTCCGGCAGATTACTGAGTGCCCTAAATGAAGAGAGATAAGTTTGCGTTCGGCCTCGGCTCGTACCCGCGAACCATTTAAGACAACCACATACTCGGTTTTTTCGGGAGAGGTTTCCATTCCACACTTCTTGATGTATTCATGGACGGCATTAAGGCCTGTTTGTAGGGCTAGTTCTTGCTCTGCAGGGGACCCTGAATTAGTCCACAACGTTATATCGTCCGCATACACGGCAAAATTAAGACCGGGTATCGACGACAGCATTGGCGGGAGACCTGACATAGCAATGTTAAAAAGAGCCGGTGATATGACAGCGCCTTGGGGGACACCTGTTTGGTTATGTTGCCATTCACCCTGAGTATCTCCAACCATTACTGAGAAAGTTCTTTCTGCAAGAAAGGCTTTCACGAAGCGGTAGAGGTTGCCGCCTATCCCCACTTCCTGTAGCCGGCGAAGAATGGTCGAGTGGGGCACGGAATCAAACGCCTTTTTGACGTCTACCCCAACAACCACTCGGAGCTGTGCGCTGCTAGGGTATGCGAGAACGTCGTTATAAAGCCTTCTGAGAATGTCTTGGGCACAGAGCCCTCGACGAAAACCTACTTGCATAGGATACAGGACGTTGTACTTGTCTAAGTACCATTCAAGTCTTCTTAGAGCCATACGTTCCATGACCTTACAAAGGTTGGACGTCAGCGATATTGGCCTGAGGTCTTGTAATGTTCGACTTGGCTTGCCAGGTTTTGGAATTGGTATTACCACTGACTTCTTCCAGGCAAGAGGAAGATCACCGTTGGCCCAGTACTTGTTCATCTCTTTCAAGAGGGCAACTTTATGCGACTTGGGAAGGTTCAGAAGTGTTGAGTAGCGTATATCATTCGGCCCTGGGGCGCTATTGTGATTGGAGTCATACAGAGCTGCCTCCAGTTCGTCTAATGTGAAGGGAACGTCGTAAACGTTTGATGTACCTGATACGGGGTCCGCAGGCAAGACATCTGCATTTTCAGGTTGGGGAAAAAATACCTTCCCTGCTTGTATAGCTAACTTCGCCGGGGAGACATTCAATTTCAAGGCCATGCATTGGGCAGGAAAAATTGGCTTCTTGCGTCCAAGGATAGCTCGAAATATGTGCCAGGCCTTCGATAAGTTAGCTGCTCCATTGAGTGAGTGGCACAGCAGCTGCCAGTCTTGGAGAGCGAGCTGCAGAGTATACTTCTCAACTTCTTGACTGATGCGAGTGAGAGCACGCCTCCGATGGGGTGTCCGGCCTGATCGGCGATACGCCTTGAGAGCCCGAAGCCTACGATTCCACAGATTCAAAAGGTGGGAATCTGGCTTTGGGGCATCAAACTTGACTGAAAGCTTCGTTGTAGCTTTCTTCTTGGCATCGCTGATCTGACTAATGAGCTCGTCTAACCCTGTTGGAGCGTTCACCGTACCGAGCATTCTACGAAAATCGTCCCATGAGACGTGCTCCTCTATTCGACGGCGTTGTTGCCGCTGTAATGACTTTCGCCCTCGAGGAGCCCATGAGACCACCACGGGATAATGATCACTGCCAATGACATCATCAGCCCTCGACCATAGGATCTCACTGGGATGAGACACTAGTGTTAAGTCTGGGGAAGTGTCTTGTTGACCTTTGTGCTGGCCAAGGCGAGTAGGTAGCGTGAGGTCGTTGTCTATGGTCAGTTTCGCCCTGACAATTTGCTGCCAAAGGTCCCTTCCCCTAGCATCTGAGTGATGATATCCCCAGCTGCTGTGCATGGCGTTAAAATCACCCCCAACTACAACGCGATCCTGGGGATATATCCTTAAGAAGTGTTCTACAAAAGACATATCTACTCGATATGTCGTAGTACCGAATGATCGCGCGTAGATTGAAAATACTAAGGCTTGTTGGTCGCCATCTAAGCTAAGGCGTACTCCCGCTACCTCCTGCGTCTGCGTGCACCACGCGGAAGTATCTAGTTCAGTGTGGGCCGTGCGCGACAGAACAAGAACGCATGCCTGCCCATTGGCTATTGGAGGAGCAGATCGCGATCCTGTCCCGGGACGCCGGTGCTCTATGGAAGGGGTGCAGTAAGGTTTGTACCCTATTAGATTGGGCTTATTAATGCCAGTCTCCTGAAGCAGGAAAGCTAGAGGAGGCGTTGGCGTGATGGACAGTCTTCTCTGAAGTTCCGCTTGTTTGCGACGGATTCCCCGGCAGTTTCATTGCAAGAACCATATAGGAGAGTCCGAAGCAAAAATGTCATGTGGTTTCGCGCTAATTCCTGCCATTATTAAACTGAAAGGTACGCGGAAGTGAAGATGATGTGTGCCCAATTTCGGGCTGTTGATTCGGAGAAACCTGTGACATTCCCAAGAGTGGGAGCATACGCTTGATCACCTCGGCAGTGACCAGTTCGATAATGCGCGTGAGCTGGTTTTCATCTAAGTGTAGCGTACGCGAACTATCTTTTGCAAGATTCGTTTGCGCGCCGCGTTGCGTATCACGGAGTGTTTCAGCGTAAACCCGATGAATGCGCGCTTGCTTTGGTGCCGTCGCGTTATGCTCAAAAACTGCGGCTAGAGATGAGGTGGCATTCCTTTCACTATTGCTCTCAGATTGTGTGGAGGGCTTGTGCGCGCCTTGCCGTTTAGATTTATGTTCGCTGTCTCGTGTCTTCTGCTTCGGCTGACTTTGTAGTGGAGGGAAGTCCTGATTAACATGCACAATTGACTCCGAGGCTGATTGCTGTGTACTGGCAGGGGTCTTGTGCGCCGTCGTCGACACCGTTTGGTTACCACGTAGAATCTCGGCTTGTTGTTCGCGTTCTTTTCGTCGCGATACTCGGATACGACGGAAAACGCGATTCCTCAAGGTTTTTGTGGCCTGCCGCCGAGCAGGGCACTTTGGGTCCGTGGCTATGTGGGGACCTCTGCAATTGCGGCTTAGTGGTTCCGTCGAACAAACCTCGAGGTTTCCATGTGCAAGGCGACCGCAGTACGAGCATCGACGTTGGTCGACTAGTGGACACGAAATTGCCCTGTGTCCGATTTTGTGACAGGTCTCACATATGATAGACTTCGGGTGATAAGGTGTCACCGGAAGGAGTATGCTGTACAGATGAATTTTTCGGGGAAGTCTGGAGCCGTCAAACGTGATTAGAGCTGCTCCGTTCTTGCCCATAGGCCTGGCGGTTATTATCCTGCACGAGTAGCACGTGAGGTTTGCCATGAGCTGTTCGCTTGTTAACCCGTTGGCACGATAAATGACCCCGTGGATCTGGCCGGGGCGTATGGTTTCATAAGCCTGGATAGGTGTCTCCTTTACAGAAATTAGGAGAGACTGCAGTCCAATCAGATGGTCTCTGGCATGCATATGCGATATGTCGACAGCAAACTTATTGCTTCGTTCAAGAGGCCGTACTTGAAAGCCAGAGTGAAAATGAATTTTCCGGAGCTCATTAGCAACAGCTTCGTGCAGCCAGTGTGCGGGGAGTGTCCCTAGTTGTCCAGGTGAGGTTAGCTTAATTATCACAGTGTATTTAACACTGATTGGATCGGCGGCTGCGGCCTTGTTCTTTCGCCTAACAGGCTGCCAATCATCTTCTTCAGTATGTTCATTATCAGCCAAGTGATCGATTCTGCCCATAGGGGTGACTATGGACGCTGAGGCACAGCCTAGCGATCGATAATGCGCATCCGTGAAGCGAGCATTTATAGCTATCTGCGAGTGGGCATGTTTTGCGCCGTGTCGTTTGTTCTCAAAGCGAGTGCTTTCTTGAGCCATCCGCGATGTGCCTGACCCCATCCTAGGTTGCTTGGCAAATTTCGAAAACGGAAAAGTGCAAGATCCTACCTCGGAAGGGGCGCTTCCCGGCTTGTTTTCGGTGGAAAGAACAGAGAATGGGTTGGAGACAGGTATCGTCGCAACCACTTGAATGGCTTCGTCATCTGCCATGCTTTCGTCGGCGCCGAGCACGGCGTCAGGTTGGGCCGCGTTATCTGTGCCGCTGCAAAACGATGTTACCGCGGCGTCTTGCCGAGGCTGCTGCGAAGCCATGTTGGCGGCTTCGGCGGTAGGCGTATCCGATGCATCCGGATGGTTTCCTGGGGTAGTCGTTGACGCGGAAGCGTTGAAACCGTCGTCCACAGGTGGCGAGGAACACGATGGGGGTGGCCCATTCATTTTTGGGAGCCTAGCCCAAAAACGTCCGGGCCAAAAAGCTTCAAAAAGTCGGAGCGATGCGAACGTGCGTCTGTTCGAGACGGCTGCTTGCAGCGCCACCCGATCGTGAGGTTGATGGAACACAAAGAGACGTATGTGGGGCCATGCACTCTTATGACCTCTGATTTTTCCGGGAGCAATGGAGGCCGCTATTAGAGGCGATGTCCTCGGCGATCCAGACTGCTGATTGTAGGGTGGTTCTTTTTCACCCAGGGAACCCTTTGTGGCCCCTATAGATATATCATTCGCGTGTACGGTAAAGTGTGTATGGTACATTTGAAAGTGCTTGTAGTGCACGAGCACGGCCGCTTGATGCAAAGCGCAAAGCAAGGTGCGGCCAGCCACATCGCGCCGCCGACAGTGGGAGTTTACAGTCGCGGAGTTTACAGTCGCCACCGCTGTTTTCGGTGAGGAAGCCACTGTTCGGGGACAGGTCGCCCGGTTTCCCGGGAGTGGACCCCCGAAGCGCTTCTTGCTTCGTCGTGTCCGAGCGCGTTTGCCTCACGTTCCGCGTGTCTGCAGAGCTTTCTTTGGATTTTCTGGTGTGCGTGTCAGTGAGAACGTTTGACTCGCCTCTGCAGTGCTGGATTTGGACTTATTGTGTGCGCGTGAATGAGTGTTTGCCCCGTGCCTGCCGTGCACGCTTTGGGCTTTTTGTGCACGTGTGTGTGGAGGTCACTGACGTGTACGGGGCAGGATGCCGCGCATTTGCTGTGTGCCACTGTGCGTCACAAACTCCAGAAGCACACAAATGAAATATTACGAGTTTCCCTCCGAACTACAGCGTCGAGAAGCGTGGCTGAAAATATCGTCGCAAAGGACTGTCAGGGAAAGTAAGCGAGTGGGTGCCAAGCGACAGGTCTCCGGTATGTTCCTTACATTTTACAGAGAATGACTACGAAGAGGAAGGTCGAGGAAGGTTCTCCGTCTGAGAATGGTTTCTTCCTTTTTTGTATGACCATGAAATATAAGTATCAAGCTGCTGGTTGAAGTACTTTTTGGTTTTCTCGGCTGTAGTTACGCTTATAAAGTTCCACAACTTCAGCTATATTGATTGTTTTTTTTTCTTTTTTTTTTAAATTCCATGACTTATATAAGAGCCAATATTCGACGTGGCACGAAGCGGAAATCTACTGTGTGTGACCAGCTGTGTGTGTCCATCTCATTCGCCGTCTACATGGGGTCCAGAGAAGTGAATAAAAATCAGGGGAGCACTTTGACGACCTAAAGTGCGCAGAGGCAAAAGCCTTTAGCCGCCTCTGTCACCCTCTGCTTGGCAACTGTTGAAGATCGTTTGGGGACTCTTGAACGCTTCCGTTCGGCACTGCGAGCGCGTTTCGTAGCACAGTGCCACGCAGCCTTCCACACCCCCGCCTATCCTTTCCCCCCACCCCACCGTGGCCTATCTGGCTCGCCTCCCTGGATGGTGGTGGTGGTGGTGAAAACATTTATTAAGAATGAAAAGGAGGTATGCTTGCATCAGCCCGTAAGGGACCGATCCTTATAAACACTAGGTGGAGGTCCCTAGTATGGGACCCCAGTGGCGGTGGCCGCCGCCCGGGCGCGCCCGACTAAGGCTTGCTGGGCCTGTAAGTCGTGGTAGCCGAGCAGGGTCGCCTCCCAGTCCTCCCGGGTTGGGTTGGGGATAGGGGGAATGGCCGGGTTGGAGGGGCAGGCCCACACCATGTGATAGGTGTCAGAAGACACTGCACTACAGTGTGGGCAGCTGCCGCTAAAGGAGGGGTCAAAATGTTTTATCGCTGCCGGGCACAGCAATGTATTGGTCCGAAGCTGCAACGTGCCCTCGTCGCCTTGGCTCAGGACCTACTGAACGCCTAATAGAAAGGATGTTCTAATAAAAGTGTCACTCCACCACCGTAGCGGGCGACATTGGAGCGCGCCCGGGTGGCACCCTTCCGCGACCAACGTTCAGAGAGCAAGTGAAAGCGCTCTGGGTGGTACGATCATTGCGCAATCTTGTGACGTCATTGCGCATGCGCCGTTGTTATACCACCTTAGGATTGCGCACGGGGCCGCTGCGCATGCGCAGTGTGCGCGTTTACTGGGTATCATTAGCTAATTATCATATACTACACCATTAACTATCATTACTGACTTTTCAAGTAACCATTAACCATTCTTACTATCATACTGATGATTGACAGGTGCTGCGCGGACGCACAGACGGACGGACACGTTGGCCAGTCATGAGCCATAAAAGGTTTTCGCCTTAAAAGTAGATTTAAAGCTTCAGGTACATTAATGAAACATCCTGAGGTCGTTGTGGACAGCGTTCAGGCATACACTAGAAAGGAGATTCCCTCGTGCTGCGGTGATATGTGACATAATCGGCGCTTTCAATGACGACTTAAAAATGCAGTCTTTAATGAGGAACTAGAAAGCGCACTGTTTAGGCCCTCAAACAGTGAGCACCGGGCGTACCGGCGCAGCTGTCGCGGCGTTTCCCTGCGAGCAGTTGTCCCCGAGCAGTGGCGCCGCGGCGGGCGCACGGAGAACTAGGCCCAAGACGCCGTTTCTGTGCGACGTAGTGGGCCGCACCTCGCTTTGCGCTTTGCATCAAGCGGCCGCGGAACGAGACAGCCTCCTGAGAATAGCAATGTTGAAAATCAGGGGAGAAATGATAGCTCCCAGAGGTATGCCTTTGTGTGGCATATCTGCGACGTCGGAGCGGGGTTTGACCGATGCCTATCGTAGCCGTGCGGCCCGTGAGGAACGCACCCACGAAAGAAAAGACCTTTTCGCCGCGGTTAAGGTCATTTATGGCTTGAAGGGTCGCCTCGTGGGATATGTTGTCGAAGGCGCCCTTTAAATCTAAGGCCAAGATCAGATGATGTTGACATCTGGGAATGTTGTTAAGCACTTCTCGCAGGGAGCCGCCTTTGTGCCGAAAGCCCTCGCCTGAACTCAACCATAGGAAGGGGAAGAGGTCATCCTCTTTAATTTTGGAAGCGAGTGTGGATCACCCGTTCATACAGATTTCCTAAACATGATGTTAAGGAGATGGCCCCGGAGGGAATCAAGTGACGGTCGCTTGCCGGGCTTGGGAATGGTGACAATTTCAGCATGTCGACAATCCTGAGGTACGATGCTAACGGTGCACCCGAATTGGATTTAGTGCTCCTGGCGTGTATGTCATGTCGAAAGCACGTGCGTTTTGGCCTTTAGGATCTTCGACAGTGGGATCATTGACGAATGGCTACGCACGTGAGTGGCCAAACGTTGCAGTACGATGGTCGAAGAAAAGTTAGCTGTTCTAAAACAAGGCGCCTGGCTAATCTACCCAAGATTACAAGACAAAAATTGTTCCGAATCAATAAAAATTAGGTATTACAATAACTGCTGCTTTCAGATGACGCGCTCAGCGCTTTAACTTCAGAGTGGAAAATCCCAGTCGTTTGAAGAAAAACTCTGCTTTTATTTTCTTCTAGTCTGTAGCGCGTCGACCTTTTCTCAGGTGCGGAAAGGGTGGACTAAAAAGCAGACAGCAAGCACAAAGACAGCAAGCAGCGTGGCGTGTGAGTTAAATAAAAGCTACTTTTTATAGTTATCCTCACGTCCTATAGTTTCGACTTGTATTTAAAAAGGACAAAGAGCAGACATCCCGTTATTTGTGCATTCAGTGCCCGAGCTACAGAACTGCCGGGGCACTGTCTTGGAACGAGTATTGACTCCAAAAAAAGAATCTAGCAAAATCTTGACAAAGAGGAGAATTAATTTCTCTGAAATACCACAGTAATCCAAAAGTCGTGCTTTTATCTATGAGAACTGCATCGTAAAAAAAATAACCGTAGCCTTGAGCTAAATGAAAGGCATAAATATTTTAACGTGATCTGGTGACTAATACATGCGTGCCGACTATTTTTAGTTGTGTAAATTTTTTATACTTGTATAGCATGAGTGCGTGTGCGGTTTTGCACAAATTTCATTGCTGATAGGTGTTTTTAGTCTTCATAAGTTTTGACACTCAGGGTGTAAACTACTTACTACTTACGTAAACTACTTACGTAGGCAGCTTTCATGTCTAACTAAACATCGGTTTGATTTAAATTTTGGGCTCTGTGTGAAAGCTACTTGAAGCTTCTGCAGCTTGTTAAGCCCTTAACGCAAAAAATACTCTTGGTATACCACCGCGCACTCCAAGCACTCCAGAAATAACCACGAAATGAAGTTTCATTTACCGAAACTAAAAAAAAAAAGATGCCCAGGCTTAGCTTGGTTAAGCCAAGAATGCGTTGCATATTGCGCGGTCTTTTTGCGCGAGGTATTGCTTGGCGGCACTCGATTTTCTGAGCAGCTTTTCCTCCGTGACGTATGGATGGATGGATGGATAGGAGCGCCCCCTTTGAAACGGGGCGGTGGCAACCGCCACTATGCTCAGCCGTCCTTTTTGTTCTTTTTTTTTCTTTCCTTTTTTGTTTTTTTTCTTGTTTTTCTTTTTCACGTGGTTTGGTGACGTCACGTCACCACGTGACGTGACGTCATCAAACCACGTGACGTTGGTGGCTGCCCGGCCGCGCCCAAGGGCTGAACTGAGTGATTGCAATATGCTACGCATAAAAACAGTAGCCATTGCCGGTCATTGGAAGAGACGAGAGGGAACAGAATTGGTCCGGCGTGGTGACGTACATTTGATAGCTGCGCGTCTATGCGCCGGCGATGCTTCCAGCATTCTAGAGCTAATAACTGCACAATCATAACACAAAGTAAGACATTTGCATGCGTTCACACATGCACTATCCATTTAAACACATGGGCCGCAGTTATTTAAATGTTTAAACATTCCTCCAGAATAAGAGCTGTGTATGTTCGCGGTCATTTTTGTGCGACTTTAGAGTCTTTCCGACATAGGGGTGCGACTCTCTGCCAATTGTAGCTTCGCAGACTTAGGCAAGACAATCTGCAATGTTGCGAAATATGTAATACGACTATTTTATGGACTCAAAAGAAAACATTCGACAGAAGTCTGTCTGGTTGGGAAATTTAATGTTAGGAGAAGGTAAGTGACGCCAACCAAGTAAAATACAGGAAAAAAACACGACGTTTCGGGACCGGCTCGGCCCCTTCTTCACGGTGTGACTACGGGCGAGCGCAGCTTGGCTTTTTAAGCCCCTGTGTGGAGGACCTGCGGGTCAATGGCCGCAGCCCATGGACGTAGGATGAGGGGAGAGTCCCCAGGGAACGATTAACATTCTCTCGTGTTTGCTGTATGTGCCACGACTCGAGTAGAAGCCTCCTGCGTGGGTTAGCTTCCGTTTCCAATACAATGGTGCTGTCGAAGTCAATTGGGTGGTCACACCCTTCACAGTGTTCGGCCACGGCGCTGCGTTGACGATTCATGTGACGGACGTCCGTCACATGAATCGTCAACGCAGCGCCGTGGCCGAACACTGTGAAGGGTGTGACCACCCAATTGACTTCGACAGCACCATTGTATTGGAAACGGAAGCTAACCCACGCAGGAGGCTTCTACTCGAGTCGTGGCACATACAGCAAACACGAGAGAATGTTAATCGTTCCCTGGGGACTCTCCCCTCATCCTACGTCCATGGGCTGCGGCCATTGACCCGCAGGTCCTCCACACAGGGGCTTAAAAAGCCAAGCTGCGCTCGCCCGTAGTCACACCGTGAAGAAGGGGCCGAGCCGGTCCCGAAACGTCGTGTTTTTCCTGTATTTTACTTGGTTGGCGTCACTTACCTTCTCCTGACTATTTTATGCTTTATTAATTTCAGCTTGTGCAGTGGAAGGGAATGAAGTACGAGTCGCTGTTTCACATAAGGACAATCAACAAGTCTATTTTCGTTACTATTATCATGTTATTCCCTCCGCGACTGTACGTGTATGATCCACGATGAACGATAAAAGAAAAAAAATCTGGTTAGACTTGGGAATCTCTTGTGGCACTGAAAGAGAAAGAAAATGCAAAAAAACTTTTCGGCGCCTTGGAAAAAGTAGATAGGCCGAGTGGACTGGCCGCATTCGATGTGCGGCCCGACTGTATACCGCGAAGTAGCAGGGTCATTGGGCGCAAATATGTATTTTTGGTAAAAAAACAGACCGACCAGAGGGAGCTTGGCAGTAAAATTATTTATGATTAGAGCTAAAATGCTGCTCGTATAAATAAGCAAAATCTATAATCATTGCTCTAGAGCATCCGTGGACCGATGGTTCGAGTATTCATTTGGCATGTGGAAGGTACGGAGTTCAATCCCCAGTGCCGCGGGTGCCCATTCATTTTACAATGGATTAAAGCATTTTTCCTGACACGGCGCACAGCTTCTCCGAAGTGAAATTCTTGGCCAACGGGTCTTCTTACTGTGGGCATACTGAAGTGATTAGCCACGGCGCTCTGTTATCGAGTTGCCCTTGCGTCGCTGAAATAGAATCATCATCTGTATAATGGAGGCTTTTTTTTCTTCGAAGCGAACCAAATCCAGAGACCGAAACAAAGTCAGATTTTCCTGTAATTGAAATTCCATCCACAGACCTTGCGCAAAATCTGTGGGAACGAAAGATTACCAGTAACGCCTAGAAAAACTGCTTGCAAATCTTGTGTCAAAAAAAAACAATAAGCCAGATTCCTTCGCGAAAGCGTTCTTTCTCAGCTTCTGTATTGTAGGTCAGGCCGCTTTGAGCGTGGTTTCATTTATTCTTTCTCCAGCGCTACTTTCTCATCGACTAAGAAGATATATAGAGATCAGCGGAAGGTTTGAACTCATTCATTCTGGGTTTTTGCGCAAAAGACACGACACAAAAGAAACGAGGTAGGCAGGACAAGCGCTTACTAACAACTCAGGTGTTTATTGACGGAACATTTGCTTAAATACAGCAGCTGCTCTTATCAAACAAGAAGAAGGAAGGAAGAGACTTCACATACATACATATCAGATCAGCACAGATCCCATCATCGCACGAGTGAATGCATGCTTTGAGCTCTAATTCTGCGCAAGATAACTGATTTCTTTTTTTTTAGAGCAAAATTGAAAAACTGCTGACAGACGAGTTACCCGATTTTTCTATCTCATTAGCCTCAATTATCTCTCTTCCAAGTTGTGTCTTGCTCCGGCGCAGTACTGACGTTTTTTCGAGCGCGGGAGCGCAGTTACGGAAATTCCGAATAGGGTCAATCATTTTGCTACCTGACTTGTTCCTGATATCTCTTGCGTGCTCCGTCAGCCTTTCATTAAGGCACCTCCTAGTTTGGCCAATATACTGCTTACCACACGCGAGCGGTATCGAGTACACAACGCTCTTTTTACAGGCCCCGAATCGCTGTTGGTGCCGCTTCGAACAAGCGACGGCCGCATCGTCCGCATTCACTCTCTTGCAAATCCTGGAGAATTTTTCTGGAGCGTTAAAAATCACTCTAACACCATCCCTGGCCCCGATCTTCTTAATGTTATGCGAGATTCCGTGAATGTACGGAATAACCGCCACTTTCTTCCGGTCAATTTGATCGGGTATGCTGGGTGGTTTCTTCAGCAGGTTCTCGGCAGTTGATGCCAGCAAGGCTGGCTGGCAGCCTGCGCTCGAAAGGCGCTGCAACTGGATGTCAAAGCTGCGTCCTACCAAATGCAGGCAGGACTTGCTCAGGGCGTTGGAAAGGCACGATTTCACAGTACCTCGTTTTACGGCTTTGGAGTGTGTGCCGAGCTGAAGGGAAGCAGGGGCTTGTTGCCTCTGGGCTCGAAGTCCCAACATACGTGTTCACTTGAAAAATGAAGCCCTATATCTAAAATCCTGATGAAATTATCTTCCGGTTACTCGTGCGTCAATTCTCATGGTTCTAGGCACTCTGCAAACGTCATTAGACGCTTATGTACACTAGCCGAAAAAGACTCTTTGTCACACCCCACGAACACAATGAAATCATCAAGAGATCTTAAAACCTTTAAAACATTAGTGTCGCGAAGGTAGTCATGCAGCATCTTGTCACGTGTCGCTAAAAAGATGTCACTAAGACATGGTGCTAGGCACGATCCAATGCATACTCCTTGTTTTTGAATGAATGTCATATCTATCCACTGCGCATACGTGGAAGTCAAGTACATTGTTAACAGTTCGACGAAGTTGTCAACCGATAAACCAGCATTATTTTGGAAGGCTGTTGCACCATGGTTGTCAATACATTCGCGGGCATTTTTTAAGAGACAATCGTGAGGTATGGACTAATACAAGTCCTTTATATCTACTGACAGGGGTGACATGCGTTTGCTGTTGTTTGATTTTAAAAACTCAATTATTTCGTCCGAATTTTTTACGCTAAAGGGATCGTTCATTTCTAAACCACTCAACTTCTCCTGCAAGAACCTGGCTACGGCTTGCTGCCAGGACCCTTTTTCCGAAACAATCACTCGGAAAGGGCACGCATCCTTGTGTGTCTCGCCACTGAAGAACATGTTTAAGGATAACTTCTCAGCTTTCTCTACAGAGTGAACTAGCCCATCCAGCTTTAACTTCTCGATAAACTTCATTGCCTTTGTCTTAACTTTCGCGAGTGAAAGCTTTTTGCACTCTTTGAAATTTGTAGCGATCGCTTCTGAAGCCTTCTGAAGATACATAGTTTTTTCCAGGACACAGAAGCCTCCCTTCTTATCGGCGGGTACGATATTCAAGGCATTATCCTTCAGGTACCGAATGGTCTTTTCAGCTGGTAGGGTCCTAGTTGACGACCTGTGTCGTTGGAGGAAGTCAACGCCTTCGGAGACACACCCCTCGGCTTCAGCCCCTGAACGTCGTGAAACTTGCCTGACAATTTCCAGTAGTTCAGCTGGAGACTTCCGAGATTCGGTGGCGAACTTTGGTCCGAGGCTGAGTACCTGCTGGGTCTGTTTCGGAAGTGACACGTTCCCCAACGTGTGGACGTTGTTCCTAGGTCCAGCGTTCACTTTTGATAGGCACCGTTGAAGGAAGGGAAGTGTTCGTTGCCACAGGAATTCTGTAGTACTGTTGATCACCATGCAGAATTGGCGCCATTGCGATGAAGCACTGGAAGGCTGCGTGCACTCCTGTAGCCGAATCCACATAAATTCTTTGTACAGACGGCACTGCCTCTGGTACTCCGAGCGCAATATTTTGCACACTCTCCTTCCGTGCCCGGGCGAAGGTGTGCAGCCGCCAAACAGCGCTATAACTTCGCCAGGAAGCACCTTTTTTCGGATACAGAACCCAAGTTCTCTGGACTTGCAAGCCACATGGGCAATGATGGGAATAAGTTGCGACGGATACAAGGAATAGAGGAAAGGAACGCCTGCAGAACTAGAGATATAACTTGCGAGAATGCTTTTGCTGGCTAGTTGGTGCCTAAGCATTCTGAGTTTTTGCGCAAAAGACACGACACAAAAGAAACGAGGTAGACAGGACAAGCGCTTACTAACAACTCAGGTGTTAGTTAACAACACACGAGTTACCCGATTTTTCTATCTCATTAGCCTCAATTATCTCTCTTCCAAGTTGTGTCTAGGATTCAGTGAATATAAACGGCAAAGGGTTAATAAACGCTGAGACCAAACGCAATAATAGTCATTCCCGTAATTTAATGCTAAACGATTAGTTAAGCACCACCTGTAAAACAGCCGTTACAAAACTCCTGCACTGTGACATGGTTTCATCAACACTTCCGCGAGCCGGCTAGCGCTGGTCATTCGCTGTAACATTAAGGTAAGCGCCAGTCCTAATTTTTGAAGCACATGACAACAGAATTAGCACGAATGCGAAACGATAGTTATAAACGGCCGTCTGCCATTGAATTATGCCTCGCTAAAGCTGCAAAAAGATGCGGTGATTATGTGATGGTTCTCTCTTTACTAAGTAATGAGTTGAACAGCGTTAGCTGATCTGACTCTTTAATGAGTCGATCAACTTTTACGTAAATACATGAATTAATTAGAATGGACCCATTTAGAACACGCGAAAGATATCCATCGGTTCAACAAAATTTTTTATGGCTTAGCAAACCAAGAACTGATATTATTAGGCTCCGTAAGGTGCACAGGACCAGGCTCTGTGTGATTTAAAGTGAGATATAAAGGTGGTTAAATACTGTGCTAATGGGCTCGTAACGTCTCCAGTAAGTGTGAGACGTTGTGTGGAACTTCCATGCGCACTGATTTGCCACTCGCACACATATAACTGTAGCTTCAGCCCACATGAGGAGGAGCTTACAGAGAGAGAAAGGGTACTGCGAATTTTCGTTGGCCAGTGAATGGTAAATAATTATGGTGTAACACAACACGCGGCAACTACTAGTGCTAAGGAGACAAGCAACGATGTTTGCGTTCCCAGTCCGATTATAGTTTGAGCATATCGAATAAACGAAGACATAAATAATGCCTTGTTTTACTTATGTCTTCTCGTGTTAGCCAACCGGCCCGATGCATTTAAAGTATGCCCTTCATCGCTGTCACGGGAAGGCATGACAATACCGTGTGCGCTATGGAGCAGCTGTCTGGCGCAATCCGAGCAACACTAAGGCTTTCTGTTAACCGACGGCTCCATGTCACGCTAGGGACCGTTGCTCTCAGCGCGGCTGCCATGATCGCCGTCCTGCAGCTCCCAAAGGAACAGCACGTCCCGCACCGGGGCTGATTAATGATGGCAGCTAGAATTGCTTCTTAAAGTCTCTCCGCAGGCGCCCAGATGAGAATCTTTGTGCGAATCTCATGCCACGTTGGGCGTGTAGATCCGTGGCCAAGCTTCCTTTTCTTGCGTGCAATAAGGAGTAGCAAGCTTTCTCGCACAATAGAGCTGAAGCCTCTCCGAACAGTGGCGCACCGCCAGTAATGAACCGCAGGGAACTAGGGTGCTAACCATCATGTCTCCACGGCACGAAGACAACCTGCCACTCAACTATCCCTGGCACTGCCGTGTGTTTGTTCATTCATCAGGATCGCCACGTCCTGCGGACCCCCCCAACCCGGGAGACACGAGTCTGAGGGTGTGTGTTCAAGCCCTCAGCACTGGGTCGTTTTTGCTGAAGTGCCGTGCTGCGCTTTCTGCTTGCACGTCGAGTGGTTGTGGCAAGGAAGAAGCCTACAGTTGATGCGCGTACCGTAACTTGAGAGACTGAGCCCGGCACGAGGCTCTAGTCCTTTTAGCGCGAAAGCGTTAGCGGTCCCAAGCAGGTGGCCGGCCTGCCACATTGGTCACGTCACTTTGTGACGTCATCACAAACTGCCCACCATGGCAGATGGCAATTAAATTAAAAATTGGTCGAGCGAGGTGAAGCGCCTTGTAATATCATCCCATTTAAGGCCCATGTAAAGGCCTGAAGAAGGCGGATGAGCTGCTTTTTCTTCGCCTTCTCACCAATTGTACATTGCTCTGCCCGGCAGCACTAAAACATTTTGACCCCTTCTTTAGCGGCAGCTGCCCACACTGTAGTGCGGTCTCTTCGGAGACCCATCACATGGTGTTGGCCTACCCCTCCAACTCGGCTATTCCCCCCCATCCCCAACCAAGCCCGGGACGACTGGGAGGCGATCCTGCTCGGCTGCCACGCCTTACAAGCCCAACACGCCTTAGTCTGGCGCGCCCTTGCGGCGGCCATCGCCACTGGGGTCCCAAACTAGGGACCTCCACCTTGTGCCTGTAAGGATTGGTTCCTTACGGACTGATCCAAGCATAGCTCCTGTCCGTTCCTAAAGAATATTTTCATCACCCCACCCAGCCGAGAGATTTGAGTGGTGTCTGCGGCAACTGCCTCAGCGTGGAGTCATCTCCATAAGGAGATGACTCCATAAGAAGATGAGTCATCATAAGAAGATGAGTCATAAGAAGATGAGTCAAGAAGATGAGGCGCCTTTCGACGCCCCTCTGGGCCACGGCACCGCCACTGCGATCCCACGCTCACCACTGATGTATCTACAGGTGCTGCTGCTGATTTTCCTGGGCCGGCCATGGACGATGCACAAGACGGAATGCCTCAACGATACAAGCTCCCAGCTCGGCGCGTGTACGTCAACCGACTGCGGCCTATCAACATGTTTTTTGCCTGCGTCACCTATTCTGGATGCTCCGCCACTTCTGGACGCAGTGGTCGATTCCGTCTGGCAACGTGGGACTCTGACTGCTGATCGGGCGGTACAAAAGTGCGCGCCTTTCGACGCCCCTCTGGGCCACGGCACCGCCACTGCGATCCCACGCTCACCACTGATGTATCTACAGGTTGGTTACTATGACGCTTATTCTTACCGTGACGATGACGTCTGTCTTTTAGCGGTGTCGTGGCCACCTCATGCTTTGAAAAGTTTCCGCGCTGGTGTATCCTATTTATGGTGTCTGCTAGTTTTGGGAGGCGATGTCGAGCTAAACCCGGGACCCATGACTAAGGCTCAAGAGGAAAAGCTGGACCTTGTGGCTGGTTCCATCTTACGCCTTGAAGCTAGCAATGCAGTCCTTCAAGACTCTGTCAACAAAGTGCTTCAGATTCACGCAGACTTAAAAATTGACTTAGAAAAACTAACAAAGCGAGTTCACGATCTAGAGCAGAAATTTGCAACCGCACCATCTGCTGAGCTCGTGGTGAACAGTGACAAGGGTCTCGCAATTGTACAGGAAAAAATTGACGACCTTGAAAATCGCTCTAGGCGATCCATTGTTCTATTTTACGGTATAGATGATCCAGAGAAGTCGGAAACTTGGGAGGAGTCTGAACGTCTCGTAAATGACTTTTGTAAAGAAAAACTTGGGCTTACTGTTAAATCTGTTTCTAGAGCACATCGCGTGGGCCGCTTTTCTTCCGAGAAAAAGCGGCCTATTATAGCCAAATTTTTTAATGAAAGGGAAGTTGACACTGTCATGAGCCGCGCCTATAAGTTAAAAAACACTAATTTAAGCATCTCGCGCGATTACTCCGAAGCCGTTCGCGAAAAGCGACGGAAGCTTCTCCAGTTTTCAAAATCTATTAAGAAAGATGGGGATAAAGTGCGACTCGTTTTCAACAAGCTCTTCGTTAACGATGATCTTTACATGTGGAACACCAACGAAAGTCGAGCCATTCTTGTATCAGGGCGCGAGGATGGCGAATGACGTCCTCCCTCCGTTTCCGTTAACCTGAGTTCATCGACCACCTCACCTGCCAAATTACATTGTGGTAATGATAACGAATGGCTGTTTTTGTACACCAACATTAGAAGTGTTGTAGCTAACGGTATTGCACTATCATCTTTCATCGATTCATGTCAAGCTTCTTTAGTGGTACTAATTGAGACGTGGCTGAACGACACTATTCATGATGTCAACATCTTTAGCAGTGCATGCAATTTCAAATTTTTTCGCTGCGATAGACAATTGCGAAGGGGGGGGGGGGCGGTGTTCTCATCGCGATAAAGGAAGATTTCATTGCCACACCTATCGTTATCGATTCTTTCCTTGAATGTGTTTGGGTTTCTTTGAATGATGGTGCATTTCGTGTCATCATCGGCGTTTTCTACCGTCCTCCCGACATGTCTGGTGCGTTTTCAGATGAATATCATCGGGTGCTCAGTGAAATGTATGCGCGTTTTCCTAATTCCGCTGTTATTATATTTGGAGATTTTAATTTTCCAAGAATTAATTGGTCAACACTTTCCGTAGTGGACACAGATGCAGAAGCACATTCTTTTCTCAGCACTTGCCTTGATTTTTCATTAACACAACTCATTAACCAACCAACACGATCAACTAAAGCGTCTTCCAATGTACTTGACTTAGTCCTCACAAACAAACCTGATATATTTTCAGGCATAACTCATGAGGAACGCATCTCTGACCACGATGTTATCACTGGGTACATTAAATTTCGCGCTAGTAAAAAGATAACTACTAAAAAGAAAATAAGATGTTACGGCAAAGCAAATTTTGATGCAATTAATGCAGAATTATTAATGTTTTCTGATAAATATTTGCATGATTTCTGCTCTCGCTCTATAGAGCAGAACTGAATCCTTTTTAAAACTGCCCTCAATGATCTCATCGACCAGTTCATTCCCATGTTAACAATTACCTGTGATAGCAGTTCTCCTTGGTTTACCAACCGTCTTCGGCGGCTGAACAACAAAAAGAAAAAGCTATACAGACAGGCAAAACTGAATGGTCTTGTGAGTTCACATGACAAATACAGAGCATGTGAAAAGGATTATAAGGCACTATTAAAATCTACTCGGCGCAACTTTTTTTCTCATGACTTGTCGTCCATGCTGAAAAATAATATTCGCCGTTTTTGGCGTGTGGTAAACCCAGCAATTCGACCTGACATCACTCTTACAGATTCTGTTGGTGTTCCCATCCCTGATTCAGAGTGCGCTCAACTTCTTAACGATGCGTTTGTAACTGTGTTCACAGATGAAGACATTACTTCCTTGCCTACATTAAGCGCACTAGTGGAACTAACTATGGACGAGATAGTCATCAGTGAGCCTGGTGTTTTATCTCTACTAAACAATCTCAAAACATCTTCTAGCGCTGATCATATGGGCTTCAATAATAAAACTTTAAGGAATACACCACATAGCATTTGTTCCATGTTAACCGCATTATTTTCCCAGTCGCTATCAACTGGCACCATTCCTAACGACTGGCGCATAGCTAAGATAATACCAATTTTCAAATCAGGTGATCGTGCTTCTCCGCTTAACTATCGTCCCATCTCCTTAACAAGTACAGTTTGTAAATTACTCGAGCATATTATACATTCTCAGGTCATCAACTACCTTGAAGATAATAACATTATCTTCGATCATCAGCACGGTTTTCGCAAGGGCTACTCATGCGACACCCAACTTGCCGGTTTTATTAACGATATTCATGCACTGATTGACGCTGGTTTTCAAGTTGACGCAATATTTTTAGATTTTTCTAAAGCATTTGATCGCGTTCCACACCAAAGGTTGTTGCTTAAACTTTCCCAACTGAACATTCACCCTAATATTATTGCATGGATAGCAGATTTTCTCTCATCTAGAATTCAGTTCACATCAGTTAACAACTCTAACTCATGTTACGCTAATGTTACGTCTGGAGTTCCACAAGGCAGTGTACGGGGACCTTTACTTTTCCTCATCTATATTAATGACTTACCCAATTGCGTGACGTCCAGAATCAGACTATTTGCTGACGATTGTGTGCTTTATCGACGTATAACCTGTAACACTGACAGCCAGCCACTGCAGTCTGATCTTGAAGCGATAAGCACATGGTGTTCTAATTGGTTAATGCCTTTAAATCTTTCCAAAACTAAGCTCATGTCTTTCACCAACAAGCCACGTATTCCTACCGCCTACTTTCTTGATAACAATAGTGTAGAATTCACCACAAGTTACAAGTATCTTGGCATTAACCTTCAATCCGACTTATCATGGAATCATAATATTAATCTCACTCTTGCCTCCGCTAACCGTACTTTCGGACTTCTCAAACATAATTTAAAAGAGGCCGCGACACATGTAAAAAAACTAGCGTACACCACATTAATCCGTCCGAAACTCGAATACGCGTCTGCCATTTGGGATCCTCATCAGAATTATATCATCAGTAACATCGAAGCCCTGCAAAACCGTGCTGCGCGATTCATTTTTTCTGATTATTCATGTTACACCAGCGTCACCTCATTGAAGACTAAAGCCGAGTTAGCTAACTTAGCACTGCGCCGAAAAATTTCCCGTCTATCACTCTTCCACAAGCTTTATCACCATCCTTCCCTTCATGATGAATTCTTTCAGCCACCGCCAGTTATCTTTCCACGTCGCGATCATCCTTACAAAGTTAAACGCATGAACTGCCAGTCATTCCATTAAGCCTATTCTTTTTTACCACGCACAATAACCGAATGGAACGCTTTGCCATCAGAAATTGCCACAGAATCTGATCTAAATAAATTCCAACATCTTATGCACTCATGTTTCAACAACTAAAAAGGTATTTTTTGAGCGTTCTTTTCTTCTGCCTTGTCTTCTTTTTATTTTTTACTTCAGCGCACCTTTTCCAGTGTCGTCTTTTTCTTTTTCTAGCGGTGCTGTTATTTATGCTCAAATTTTGCTGTTATGTGCATTGTTGCGACCCTTTCTGTGAATGCCTATTTAGGATTAATATTTTGTGATTTCTATTTTATTTTAGTGCAATATTTTAACCTTATAACAATGCTTTGTACTTACTCCCCCCCACCTCCCCATGTAATACCCTCAAATGAGGGCCTTTGGGGGTATTTTGAATAAATAAATAAATAAATCTCCGTGTGGAGTCATCTCCACACGGAGATGACTCCACGCGAAGAAACTCTCTTGCGAAGAAACTCCAGGAAGAAAAACTTCACAAAAACATGCTGAGCATGTCGAAAAGTTCCAACAAGCCGCAGCGCAATACACCACGCACTCAAGAAAGCATGCCGCAGGTCCTAGCGATCAAAATTCACACTAGGCCTATCACTTGTCAAGTCTGGACAAAGAGCGTTCCTCGAACCGAACAGACAGTCGTCCAATGTTCCAAGAGCAGGCCCCACGTTGGGCTGCCAGATGCGGGGTTTATACTGGGGAGATAAATACGTTTTCCCCGTTTAACCACGGCTGACACAGTTCAAAACCGCGCGGACGCCACCCCGTGGTCGCGTACGCTACCGAGCGCACGCCGACCACGGCGAGCCTTGCTCTGCGGGAACAAAGGAACGACACACTGGCTCACACACACAAGGCATTTATTACTACAACAACAATAACGCCAGCTGGCAACAAAATACGCTGAGGAATCGAGGACGTCCGACTCACCAGCACGGTTACGAGTGAACGTTCGCCCACGCTAGGGCAGAGGAAAACTCCGAGGTCGGGCAGGACGAGATGCGGGGTGAATATTCCTCCCCACGAGGGTTCTCGCCAGCCGACGAAGAGCAGAGCGGCGCGCGACACGTCCGCACGCTTTCCCCGATGCCGAGCAGAAGAGGACCGTCTCTCCCTATCGCGCGAGCAGCAAACACCCCATCCGTGGCGCTCGTGTCGCTGCGACGCGAGCGCCCTCCCCTGTTAGTTAAAGTGACGACTAAGGAGGCTGCATTGAGGGGAAGCTAACTACAGTTGAGGGTGCATTGCGGGAAAGCGAACAACAGGGGACTAGTGCATCCCTCAAGATACGCCTATACGGGACGACAACTTTTTGTTGGGCAATCAAGCCAAAAAGCAAAGTTCGAACACCCGTTACTGCTCTAAGCGGCGAAATATAGTCTCCCATTGCAGCTAAAGTGGGTACTAACCAATATACATTTCTCTGCGCCAATGTTATTCAGTCACCAACAAGAATAACTTTAGAGAGGGACTCATTAATAGATTTGTGCGTTACAAATCATGAGTTACCAAGAGCTCTTTCAGGTGTGCTTACATTGGATTTAAGCGACCATCTGCCTGTATTCTGTTTTTCTTCCCTCTGGTGATAAGAAAACGGAAACAAGTACCAACTCCGCATGTAGTATATCGTA
This sequence comes from Amblyomma mixtum, assembly GCF_055824585.1. NCBI lineage: Eukaryota > Metazoa > Arthropoda > Arachnida > Ixodida > Ixodidae > Amblyomma > Amblyomma mixtum. The sequence continues at coordinate 241,779,627 of NC_143013.1, forward strand.
GTTTCAATCAAGAAAATTTGGCTGCGTTTAGATCGATGATGGAAAGCACCACCTGGAGCGACGTTTAAAGGAGTTAAATCCTAGTATAGCGTACAATATCTTTCTTCAGTCAGTAAAAAGCAATTATGATATCGTATTTTCTTTGACAGTGGGAAAACCCACAAAAAGTCTGGAAAGCCGTGGGTGACAAGAGAATTATATCAATGAATTCAATCCCGTGACAAACTTTTTGACAAATTGATCCAACCAAAAGACTAGATCAAAAAAAACTTAAAAATAAGTCAGGCTGTGATGTTAAAAAAGTTAGGAAACAATATTATAAGAATGAATTTGCAGCAGTCTCCAACTGCCCTATGAAAATATTGGATTGTCTTAGCGACCTCGTGGGAAGGGCGGCAACCCATATTCCTAGCACATTCAATGACATTGACTACAGTGGCACTGCTTCGGCAGACAAGTTTAATGCGCATTTCCTATCCTCTAGTAAATAGTCTCAGAATGAGGGCAGAAATCATGAAATTGATCAGTATATTGCCTCCCCAATTGGAAGTTTCATATTCTTCAATCCCTGCAGTGAACATGAATACTGACCTTCTTTAGAAACCTAGACGAATCCACTGCGGCAGGCGCAGATAAAATTAAGGCCGAGCCTATTATTGCTGTTGCTGACGTAATCAGTTTGCTCTTGCAGCATATATGTAACAATGCGTTAGTTCAAGGTGTTTTTCTAGATTGTATGAAAATTGCCAGAGTGGTTGTTTTATACAAAGATGGCCCTTAAGGCAATTTAATTAACTACAGACCTATTTCTGTACTCCCTTTGTTTTCTAACCTGCTGGAATATTTGATAAAAATCAGCCTCTGTAAGTTCTTTGACGAAAGATAAATTTTTGTTAAGGAACAGTTCAGGTTTCGTCACAAGAAGTCAATAGAAATAGCACTGCTTAGTATAAAGGAAAAGTAATTTCTAATATGGATGACAAACAATTCACAGTCGGTCTTTTTTTTAGATTTAAAGAAGCATTTGATTCAATTAAGCATGACATTTTATTTTATAAGCTGCCGCGTTATGCCATTCGAGAATTTTCCTTCAATCTGATCTGTAGTTATCTTTCTTGTCGCGTGCAGTATTAATGTTTGAATGGTCATCAGTCACAACCTAGCCAATTAATATACGGTGTTCAACAAGGGTCTAATTAGGGCCCAATATTTTTTATTCTTTATATCAATGATATAATTGTCATCCCAGGAACTTCCACAATAATTTTATATGCATATGACGCCAGTGTGTTTTTTTTCTGGCATGTATCTTAGTAATATTCAGGCTGAGGCATATGCAGTTACAAGAATCGTCTTTATGCTTAAATATAAATAAATAAAAATCAATGCTAATAAAACAAAGGTTATTGCATTTAAGGCACGCGACAAGCCTGATGACTTTAAAATTAAGCTTAAATTCAAAAATAGCGTAATTGGGCGCGTTTCTTTCTAAATACTTTTAGTCATATTTTTTTAGAGATCGAGGATAATCTCTATAGTTCCTTACCCGGCGTTCACAGATCGCCAGTCAGGTCAGTTCACCGCTGTACATGTGGAATTTCTTGACGTAGTAAAGGCGTTCGACTGTAAGAACGAGAAGAGCTGTGGGCAATGCTGCACGACACGGGGCTAGCAACACCGGACATCGAGGTCCTGCAAGCCGGACACAAAGTGCCATCGGCAGAGGCAGATTTGGGCAAGCATACGAGTGCGGTCATTGATACCCAGCAGGGCGTACGGCGGGGGTTTCCTCTGTCTCCGTACCTCGAGGATCACAGGCAAGTGACACTCCGAATTCTGGCCTTAGTATATGCGAACGCGTTTGAAATTTTGGCGGGCTCCCCTGAAGAACAGCAGTTGCTGCTTCATATCTGCGACTTCAGGATTAGTCGCCTTCGAGGCGTTTAGTCCAGCAAAGTGCGCGCTTATGATGCGGGGACCACACAGCTTCGAGCCGGGTGGTGCATGATATCTCCAAGGCAATGCAGTTGGCTTCATACGCTCGTTTAAGTACCTTGATATCAAGCTGAGTACAGGGCCAGACTATTTGGCGACCATGAGAGGTCCCTTAGGGTGAAGGCAGCTTGCTCTGGAAGCATGTTGGGACAACAAGCCTTGTTCAGTTACAAGGGCACTGTGGAAGGGGTAGCAGTTCCTCGCCTGGGTTATGCCAATGGTGTTGAGCCTCTCGGCTGGAAGGAGGTAATTATTGAAGAGGCGTCAGATGGAGCCCGGTAGAATGGCGCATTGCCTGTATTAAAACACTCCAGAGGAAAGTATTCAACGAGGCTTGGTTTAGTCATTAAGAGCGCGGGGGTCTGTGGCGAGAGCGGGTTTCTAAAACCGCCTCCTCCGTTTTCCTCAGTCAAACGTAGCACAGCAGAAGCTTGGCAGCCCCATTTTTGCCGGCCGATCGCCGAGATAGACCCGCAGAACGAAAGCCCTTAATCAGCGATATAGGCTTCCAACAGTATTTCTAGCTGCAGACGCGTCGAATTTTGGCTACAGATCTGAGCAGAAGATCCGTTTTCCAGTGCAGAAGTGGAAACAGAGCCCTGGAAGAGATCCGCAGACGGTACATCGGCACTGGCTGTCTACAGAGCTGAACAGAAAGTTATCTATAAGTAACAGTTTTACTACAACGACTACAACACTAGGACAAGCAGTTTTGTGGCGGAGACACGTTCAGGCGTCCTGCAAACCCGTACGTCGAGAGCAAGGTTTACGGCCCGGCTCGAGACATCAGGCGCCCTCTTCGGTGTTGAAACGTAAACAATATGTCACGTCGTCATTGAGTGCTCAGCCATCTGTCCGTCTGCTCGTACGAGGTCGTTAGCGTCGCTACCACTGCCACTCGGATTCAGGTGATTCAGGCTTGGTGGCAGAGATCCAGGAGCTTCACAAGTGGTGTGCACTGCGAAGAGATGTTTGGAATACTGGTTGCTGCACGCAGCACTATGATTGATTTCTGTGCGACTGTGCAGTGATTATAGTAAAAAGAAGCGTTTTTTGCTTGCCATAGGTCTTTTGTTTTTAAATTCTTGGCTGCAGCATTTAGCTCGTTACAATTAAACTGCGGTGATCTATTGGAAAAGGGCACAACCACCATCAGCGGCCGGTTGCTCTCGCGGCCACAAAAGCGGGGTAAATTCGTTGCCTGGCAAAACCCGATCATTACCCCTGCCCTGAGGCGTGGCAGAGGGCGCTCTTTAGTTTGTGCATTCTTGGATACGAGGTACTGCATGAGACTCAGCTCTTTGAAACTCCGAGCGCACCTATTAGCCAGGCGGAGTGTACCTCTCCCTCTCATCCTCTGTGTGTGCACAGTCGTTGCGCAACGCTAGCAGCCCTCAGTTTCAGGCTTTAGTTTCGACCCTCGCAGCGGTACGGCGGGTGGGGAGTACAGGGCTGCCGCGCAGGAGCTTTCTACTGCACGCCAAATCTTAGAATGAACGGTCTATAGAACCACCGATAACAGAAGGGTTACTTTAGAAACAGTACAAACTAAAATAGACATGAATTTAAACGAAATCGGCCGCTGCCTGCAAGCTGATCCAACTACGAACAAATCGGCCAACGTTAATACCCGCCTGTAAAGGTCGGGCAAAGCAGGCAAAATTGCGCATGGCGAAGAGAATCCTCTTTATGGACAAGCAATAAACGAAGAGAGCAAAAACTCTACGACCGAGTTAAACGTTTAACTGATGCTAAAGGTATTTTGGGGTTCGTAGGGAAACGATCTTAATAGAGTATATGGGTGGCCACATTGGAAATCCGGATAGATAAGCACACTAAAACGGAAAAGAATTGCACAACTCTATGAGCAGCACGACAAGTCTACCGTGAACGTAGTTCCTAACTGTAAAACGCTTATTTTCATGACTTTCAGAAGGAGGTGATCAATGATGGACCATTTTTTACTTTAAGAAAAGTATTCAAGCAAGGCGGCTAAGATAAGAGAATAAAGAAGACAAGGAGTAAAACTTTCGGGAGCTCCCATAATGGTATGCTGAAGATAGTGAAAAATTGAAGGCACCACGGATGTAAGTGCTTATGTAAACTACCATAAAATAGCAACGATAGCACCAAGTATGAAGAAAGATAGAGAAAGATACTTCCTTCAGGAACGGTGGGATTAAAACAAAATGGAAGGGATCTTGCGAACAACAGTAAAACCGGTCAAACCAGCGAACAACTAGGATAACAAAATTATAGCGAATAAGCTGGTGGAATTATGGCACTGCAGAAGGGGCCAAGAAACGCTGCCCGACAACACGATGTACACAAAAATAGCAATTAAGTGCACAAAAAATTTTCATGTCCATATCCTTGTTCACAAAAAAGAATAAATAAAAGAGTCGAGTGATCGTTGCGTAGCTAAAATATGAGTGAAGACTAATAGTGGGCATAAATATTTCTGTAGGCATGTAACCTCTCCAGAAAACATTCCAAAGCAAGATGGGGTAAAGACGTAAAATAAAGAGCAAAGGAAAGACGAAAGACGGACAGGACGACTCAGACAAGCGTTATTTTTACATGCACTTTATTCTACATCATGAACGTTCGCCAACTCTCCCAACTTTCGGTTTCATTCAGTGATATAAGACAAGGCCGGTGGAACTTTTTACAGTGTGCTAAAACATGGAAATATACAAGTTATTGCCTGACCATGCCAAAATGATAGTGAAGTAATCTCTGCGACTTGAAACACATCAGAGCATAACGAAAAGGAAATTATATTTTAATTCTCTGAACTGGAAAAAAAATCCTGAGTTTACAGCAGTACCATCGTACGAAATCCAAGTCAGATTTGTTATATATTTGTGGCCATGAAGTAACAACGATTTTTTAAAGCTTTCCAGGAAGTGATAACAAAAAACGAACCAGTACCGCGCAGCTGGTGCCAGAATAGAATGAACCGGATCTGCAGAGGGAAAGGTATCAAGAAAATAATTATTTCTATAGATCACATTGCTTACGTACAGGTTAGGAATGCCAAAAAAAACAGAATCAAGGATGTAGGCATGGACTGAAAGCGATAACGGAAGGAAAGGACTTCAGGATAATTTCTTAATCGACCCCATGATAACTTGTTGCTGCCACTGTCCTAAGTACTTGCCCAATGATAGCGTCAGCTACGTCCCAGAACAGCATCTCATACTTAGCCTGCTTATGTAGACATCCCGCAACATAGACAGTCCTTATGGACCATACTTCAAGATCGGGAGATCACTAATTAGCGAATTGAGCAGCCCAAACAAATGTCGGCATCAGCATCATCAACCCGCTGCGTTGATTGCAAGTTCTTAACTCTTTTTCGACCCTTTAAGTTTATTGCAAGCTAAACCAAAACGAGTATTCTTACTGATCTCTAATTAGCCTTTCTAGCACCAGTTGCTAACACCATATCTCCGCATACTTGCTAACTTGGGATCGTACAGTTGTATTTCCTTATCAATCAACTTTGTCGCCGTAAGAATCCAACGGTTATATTTTCGCTTTACAAGTACAGCTAAGTCCTTTGTGTCGATCACATTGCAGATGTCCTCAACTGGAGTGTGTTCTCTAATCCATGGCACTTTCTTCCTGCCTGTTAACGTTACTGTTCCCAATATCTTACACATTACTTAATTTTGTTCATATTATTTTGGACTTACAGCTGTACCTTTCATGTTTGGGTTCTCTATCAGGTGCTGCAATACCTTCAATACACTACTTAACCGGCCAATGTCACTGGCAAAATTGACGTTACTGAGGCACTTTCCGGTGCTTCTTATATCCAGCCCTTCTGAGTTAAGCGCTCTGAACATTTGCTCTATAAATGCAGTGAATAAGAGCGGACAGAGATAAACAACCTTTACTGAAGCGCAAGTTGAATGTCCTCTTGCTCGAGTGGATCCTTCAGAACAGGGCGCCTTTGGCACGTGCTGTGTCGGCTACCCGACGAATCAGCCATCTCTGCTTAAGCAAGTTTAAGCGGACAGTGCGGGTTCCCAAGGAAATGTTGACGGGTAAGAGAGAGAGAAAGGAATTTTAATGAGGGAAAGGTGGAGAGGTCGGCCGGTGGTAACATGGCCCTGGCCTGCTACTCCACACAGGAGAAAGGGAAGAGGAGGAAAAGGAAAGTGCGAATGAAGGCTGATGATGGCATAATACAATGAGTTTCTCGGGTGATGTCTACACACACACACACACCACACACACCACACTGGCTGGCACTCGCATCGCGGTGAGTAGACGCAAATAAAACTCATAAAACTGGTGTCAGCAATACAAACACCGACACATGTCATTAACCATGTAGGTTGTGCACAGGCGGTCACAGACGAGTATCCAGGCCTGTTTCACACAAAAAGTTGAGCAGGGCCTTTGTCACACGGCACCAATCAGAACGTCTCGTCCTGGCACCCAGAAGAGTTTCCTCAGAGAGAGGGCGAGAGTCAAGTCGTTTCACGGTCGCCTCCAATGTTGTTCTTTCAGCAGTATAGTTCGGGCACTCGCAAAGAAGGTGTCCAATAGTCTCTGGAGTGTGGCACTGTGCGCAATTTGGGTTACTTTCGATGCCGATCTTGTGAAGATAGTGTTTGGTGTAGGCAACACCAAGCCGTAGCCGGTGGAGTAAAGTCCCATGACGTCGCACCACCATAGATGGCAAATGTAATCGTGAGCCAGCGTCAAGCTTACAGACGCGGTCCTGTTGATGACTCGAATCATGCCAGTGCGACTGCATTGCCGCTTGCATTAAATGCGCCAACAAGGCTCCAATGTCTGATCTAGAAAAGGCTATCTCAATGAAAGCACCATCACTATGTGCCATCCGAGCCTCGGCGTCAGCACGCTCATTTCCCGCTATGCCGCAATGGCTCGGTATCCATTGAAACTTTATTATATGGCCGCGGTGGAAAGCTTCGGCTAACAGGAATGAGAAGGTGTCCTAGGGGATTGGCGCCCTTCCATGCGGAGGGGTAAATCGTAGATCCTGCACCACACAAAGGAGAGCGGGATTCCCAATGGGTAGAATGAAAGGTGTGCAGAATGTGGCGGCAGAGGAAGAGCGTACTGACTGTAACCTTGCTTGGTAAAATTTCTGACTGCTTTTAACCCGCTAGCGTTAAGGGCTCCGTGTCGCAGAAAAGCCGGTGTCGTCGTCGACGGCGTTGGCCGTGAGCGAGAAATCTCAGTACCATTAATAAACAACAAATGTGTAGAAAATTCGACGAGTTTGGGATTCGAACCACGGCCTCCGAAGCGCGAGACCTGCACCAGCGCCTCCTCCATTTTTACAATGCCAGCCGAATCGCCCGCTTCGCAATGGGAGCCGTCGGTACACCTCGTTTCAGTTAGTTGCCGCGCTGCGGCGCTAGCCAGATGGTAGCACTGCTTGCGTCATGCTTGCGTATGGGCGCGCGGTGGTGATAGCGCTGCCCTGCTCCTACTCCTGGCGTCTGTCATGTTGTTGCTGTCTGCCTCTTCTTGTGTAGCTCTCGCTTCATCCGTGGCGCGGCGCTTTTTCCAACGAAAATCGGCTGGAGCGGCAGCTTTGCTCGCCGTTTGCAGAGGTGGCCTGTGGCGATCACTCCACCTATCCCTTGAGGATGGCGGCTGGCGTTCTTTATGCGCTGTTTGAGGTACTTGCGCTACTTATTGCTCTTCCTTGCCAGACGAGTAGAGTGTTATAAGTTTTAAGGCTCGTTCGTTCGTGGCACCATTGTTAACGAAAATTGTTTCGCGCGGGTAAATGATGTGGTCCGCGAAGCTGACGAGGTGTCCTCGCAGCAGCAGTAAAATGGCACCGGATAATTATCTGCAGCAGGGCTGCTGCTTTTAGTTTTGTGGGAAGAGTGGGCAATTTTAAGCACGTTTAAGTGGAGCTGAGGAACTTCGCTGCACAGACAGTACAAAAGAAGTTGAAGTTTACGTGCATTTATTCGCATATATTTACAACAATTTACAGTAATAGCATATACAACTCTTTGTATTTATAGCCATTTACATTTTTAGAATTGGCGTCTATTTGCTTGTATTAGCAGGTATTTGCAGCCTTAAGAAGTTTGCATTGTAGCGCAACCACTTTTGTACGCACGAGGAGGACAAAACATCTCGTGCGCAAGCGGAGCTCAACAACAATCAAAACACACCTAACGGCCGGGTGGAGACGCCAGTTCGTACGCCCTCATGTGTTTGGTCGCCCTCTCTTGCGGCGCCGAACTACAACGCCGGTAGAAGAGACGCTGACGCGGCGCCGAAGAAACTCTGCTTTGCGGTTCGGCCTTTTCGGTGACTGCCCCTGAACGTGCGCTGAAGAGGTCTTGATTTCCGTTTTATCTGCTGCCTTTTCTTCAGGCGCTTTTCTTTGTTTTGAATCGTTTTATTAGCGCCTGGTTGCAGTCAGGACCAGGCAGAACTTCCGATATGCTTTGGCAATAGCTGCTGCGCCGTATATTTGCGAATTAAGTTCATTTTTCGCTTCTCAAAACAATCCTAGCAGCAGGCTGCCAAGGACAGAGAATAATCTTTATCTAGTCGTCGTAGCAATGACAGCTTATCCTGACAAAAGTACAGCTACGACTTGAAACCTATTGTTGTCTGGTAGTCTTGAAAAATGCCTTGTCGTGAAGATTTGCCATGCCTTCTTCATTTAATTCTCCAATTTTCTTTACTGAACATAATAGAATCCAAAGCCGAAATAGCATAACTTATTACTAAATAAGTTTACCATCTGATTTCATATTTTCGCCAAGCAGTTTAAGTTCCTCTCCCGGAATGTTTCAGCGTTGTAGCTTAGCTAAAAGACCGACATGATTCGGCAAAGCCGCCACAGCCTTCCGTTGCAATGCCAACGCCGCTGCGCCGCTATCTCTGTGACTCCTTTTAAAACCAGCGCCTGCAGCGGCTTCGCGATGACCAGCGCTCCAGAGGGGCTTTAGCGCTCCACGGTGAGCAGCGCCACGAACAGCGCGCTCAATGACGCGTCCATACCTGGCAGGCAGCCTGATTGTCATGAAGGATGCAGAGCGCCGCCTCACGAAGAGATAGAAATGATAACAAAGCGGCCTCATCCGCTTTCCGTTGTCTGGCGCCACCCAGATGGTCCTCTCCCCCACAGACGCACAGCAGGCGCGAAGGCTAGCCGACGGGGGAGAGTAGGAAAGGAGGACAGGAAAGAGTTTTGGACGGCCGGATCGGCCCTACTCGGCAGGCATTGTAAAAATAGAGGAGGCGCTGCCTGCACGCTAACCACTCCGCCACGCCATCTCAGTGGTTTGGAATGAACAAAGGCGCGTCTAGTGAATACGGTGTTGTTTTAGAAGGGTACTTTAGAGACATGTACTGTGGTGTATATTAGTAATTATGAGCATGGAAATTACAGAAGTCGCAGTTAAGCAAGTAGCAAAGTACGTTTCCGCTACTTCTCTTTTGGCGCGCACGTAGCACCATCAGGCGGCGAAAAACCACTCCCTCCTCCTCCTCCTCGCAATGCACGCCACTGCCCCAACAGATAGGGCGCGACGGCAGCGCCTCCCACTCGTCTAGTTCGGGCGCAGTGGGGCCGTGCGAGGACGCTGGAATCACGCGGTGAGCGGCGAACAACGCAGCGCACGTCAAAGGCGCGTTCACGACTAAGCTTGCGGCTTGCTGCCCGTTTGTTCGGCGCGGAATCTATGCTGGCCTTCGTGGCATCGGGTTTGTCGAGAACGATGTGCCTACGAACTACGGCTGCAACTTGAGTCCCGCACGTTTCGGCAAGGCACCTGGCAGCGCTTCTACGGGGTTCGCCGCTCCGCGCGTCGGTTTCATCTTCTGCATATATGAGAATTAACCCATTACGCTATCGCGCCATACCCTCAAGGCGGATCTTGAGTGTCCCCTCCAATTTTTTATTGCGAAAGCAATACTACTTTCACTTTCAAGTAGGGGTGTGCGAATATTCGAAACTTTCGAATATAATTCGAATATTAGATTTTTGCTATTCGTATTCGATTCGAAAGCTAAGTATTCTTGTTGTTTCGATTATTCGATCCCGTGCGAATATTCGTCTTTAGCCGAATATTTTATTGCGAGCACCGGCGTACATTCCGGTGCGCAAGTCCAATCGACAGAGACATAACGACATGGCGACGTCCAGAGCCATGCGTAATGTTGGGCCATGCCGTAGCTGACCGTATTTGTGAGCTTCTTTGTGGCTGTACCTGTGAAGCTGGTATAGTCAAAGCTGTGCACGAAGTACCTCGCAATACCTGCCACTTCAGTGCCAGTGCGAGGAAATTACCTGTCTCTGGAGAAGTCGTTTCAGCTAGAAGGGAACGACTCATGCTTGAACATGTGGAGCAGCTGGTTTTTTCTTCACAACAACCTTTAATGTTCATCCCAGCAACGCGCTTTTGCGCTGTTGGCATGCTAGATTCAATCAGTGCTGTGTACTGGCCATTTTCTGTGAAAATTCCACTCTTCTAAGAATGATGTTCTAGACTTCGATACTTTCTGTGCAGCCACACACACCTTTTGTGTCCATTTACTTATTGACAGTTGAGCTGTGATGTTCTTGGATGCTCAAATAAATGTTTTGCAGTGGTTAAATGCGTCTTTCCTTGATTATTCGGTACTCGATTCGATATTCGGAACTAAGTATCGTATTCGATTCGTATTCGAAAAATCTGATATTCGCACACCCCTACTTTCAAGCCTTTGCGGTGCGACGGCGGCGCACATGAAATGGTGGTCTGGTTGGTTTATGGGGTTTAACGTCCCAAAGCGACTAAGGCTATGAGAGACGCCGTAGTGGAGGGCTCCGGAAATTTCGACCACCTGGGGTTCTTTAACGTGCACTGACATCGCACAGTACACGGGCCTCTAGAATTTCTCCTCCAAAGAAATTCGACCGCCGCAGCCGGGATCGAACCCGCGTCTTTCGGGTCAGCAGCCGAGCACCATAACCACTGAGCCACCGCGGCGGCGCACATGAAATGACCTTTCGCATGACCTCTGTGTGACGTCACGCCGAAGAGCTGGGCTACCATCTCGCGCCGTCCGTGTGCGACGGCGGTGGACATGAACGGCGGCCTAACTCCCGCTCTCTCCGCCGGGAGCGCCACAGGTGTTGTGACGTCACGCCGAAGAGCTGGGCGACCATCCCGCGCCGTCCGTGTGCGACGGCGGTGCACATGAACGGCGGCCTGACTGTACTGGATTGGACTGGATTGGATTGGATTGGATTAGATTAGATTAGATTGGATCGGATTGAATTGGATTGGATTTGACTGTGTAACCGATGCATCCCCACAAGTCTAACCACAAGCACCACGACCAGCTACACTACCAGCTGAACCATGGCGTAGGTACGGATATTGCTTTCGCAATTACCGGGATTAACCAAGCTAAGCCACAGCGAATTTTTTGATAGATCGAAAGGTTTCACTATAACTATCAATATATCCGTAGTGCTCCCTTCAACAGGCTAGCATTTTTTTGCTATTAACGTTTTTGCTATCGCCAAATGCCTTCCCCATTGGTTTTCTACGGCAGCCTTAAAGGGACACTGAGGAGAAATTGAAGTTGGCTTGTATCGACAGAATACCAGCTCCTGATTACAAAAACGCCACTCATACTGACAACAAAGCTCTTGTAACGTAGAAAAGAGCAAGAACCAAAATACAGGTATCGCCGCCACAGGCCGAACTCGCAAGTAAAAACGTGATGACATTATAGGACAAAGCAGTGTTGCTAGAACCAATGGTTCTAGCAACTCTAGGACCCGAGAAGCCACAAATGACTGAGGCGCAGCCAATGCATGCGCAAATGTCCTTGACCTCGCCAGATGGCGCCACGTGCCCGGCAGCTACGCGCGCTCCTGAAGCATCGGGACCAATCAGCGCCTGTTTTCCGGCGGTAGGCGGGCTCCCGGTATTCCGCTAGCGGTAACAAGGTACACGGTATGCTAAAGGTGTCTATTTGCGAGAACTTCGTTGACGACTTCGAGAACGAGATCCATCGTAACGCTGGCAAAACGCCAGTGCAAACGTAATCGAAGCGACTGTAGCGACGGCCGCAATAGCCGATAGATGCCTTCAACGTGCGGCCGGCGGTAGCTTTCTTTTCGGCTGCTGCTACGCCGCACTGCTGGCCGCCAGAAATCACGGAGTCTGCGTTACGTCATGCGCACGTCATGTTTCACGTCACTTAGTCCTGTGTCGTCATAGGAGAATCCCAAGTTTGAATCAGAGCGGCGGGAAAAACTTTTTCAACTTCGAATCCAAATTTGTTAGAAATAAATGCATCTTTCGCTGCCGGCCAAGTGGCAACAAAGCCATGACATGCCGAACTATCGGATTTTACTATAAAAAAAATATTAATAGTGCTCTCCTCAGTGTCCCTTTAACTGCTCCATGCGAACGACGGAAAAGTTTAAAACTAATATTGTGGTGCATATCAGCAGAATGGACCATTAGCTTGAATGTTTTCATAACAGTACCTTGCAATTCTTCAATATTAAAAATTTTTCTCCAAGAATGTTGGACATGAAACGAGATGGCGCTGCAGACGCGAGCAGGCTCGCGGTAGACAAGAGTCTAGGGAGCCGGCGTTACGGGGTTCTGAGCGCGAGTTTGGAAGGCTTGTTGGCGCGTTTTCAATTTCTTCGACTCACAAGAGTTGTTAATGCATTGAGCGTAGTAATTTCGCTCGAAGTACACGGGATCGCATTCACCACGTACAGCGTGTCCCGGAAATTATTCGGGCACTGAGCATTGCAAAATGTAGTTGGTGGTAAAAAGAAAGCATTGCAGCCGTTGATTTCTACTCCGTACATTGAATAAAATCACCGGTCTTTGACGCACTGTAATAGCGAGCATGATCTTACTTCGGGACAGTCGTGAAAAAAGCACTGGCATTTTCTGGCTAGAGCAGACGAGCGTTCGCCGTATGTTGATACGCCTGCCGATCAGTACTTTGCTAGCTAGCGCTGCACTTAAACAGCTTAATTTTTAATATCTGAATACAGTGTTTCACTTGACAGTTTCTGTTAGATTACCCTCATAACGAATCGATTGCTGGCAGCGCAGATGTTTGAAAGACGCAGCGGCTCAGGTCGAAGAATACCACTCGCCGACAAACTACGTGTGCTGGACGCAGCTAGGCATGCTTGCAATTGTTTCCGCGTGCTTTATGGCACCCTTCGCCCGCCATTGTCATGCAATGACAAAAACGAAGACCAAAGAACGCTGCAACGAGGACAATTCCCGCTGAAAGCTGTTTTGTTCAAACAAGCTTCTCGGTCACGCACAACCCCATGGAACAGCTTACGACACATCATGCAGTGAAAAGCGCTAAATGCACTTACGTGGCTTTTCGAACATGTTAAAGTGCGATGTTCTAAACGTACAAACCTGACTGCAGACCTCAATGCATGAATAAAATATAATTATTTCATTAAGAAATGTAATCAATATAACCAAGCGAATACTAATTGCTATGAACGCTCCCCTTTATGTGCATATATTCCACACACCTTAAACAAGTCCAGCAGTCTTGGACAAAAATTTCGAATATTACAATATATTAAGGTACAGTTAAAGAAATATTGAAGATAATGGTTTATTTTTTCAGCGCATGGCAATATCTTTCGGAGTTTTCCCATCACTCGCATCGAATAGTTAAGACTACCATAGAAAACCAATGGGGAACATTTTTGACGATAGCACAAGAGTTAATAGCAAAAAAAAAATGCAAGCCTGTGGAATGGAGATCGCGGATATATTGATTGTTATAGCAAAATCTTGCAATATATGAAAATAATTTCGTTTATAAACTCTTTCTTGTTTTTGTCCACAATTAATCACAAAATGAACAAGGGAGGGGAAAACCTCAGGTTGCTTGAGCCAACGTTTCGACAAGGGGACTTGTCTTCGTCGGGGCAAAGCGTTCATCATTGACGGGGTTTAAATAGGGCCATCCCTCCGAGGAGGAAGGCACGGTGAGGGGGAGGGGGGTGTGAAGTGGGGAGGGCGAATCTTGTGCAGGCATGATGTCTGCTAAGTTGATTAACCGGTTGACCTGCAAAACTGTGAAGTAATAATAAAGTTATTAGATGTGTAAAAGAATACCTCCAGAAGAGATTTTAATCAGCCGTTACTAACGACCTTAAATCTTCTTTTCAATCTGTAAAATCTGATGTGCCCAAGGATTCGTCCTTCGGCCAACATTATTTTATTATAGATAAATGATATTGCTTCTAGCGTTACAACATGAATCAGATTATTCGCCGATGATTGTAATTTACCGTTCAATCTCTATTCTTACTGGCTGTGTTATGCTACAGAACGGTTTGTCTAAATTATACAGGTGGTGTTCTGAATGGCAAATGACTATTGACACTAAAATTATATTAATGCGTTTCAGTAGCACCTGCCACGTTTTGTCCAACACCTACGCAACTAGCAACAATGAAAAGGAGTCTGCGGAATCTTTCAAATACATACGATTTTACTTAACCCATAATCTTTTGCTGACTACTCATATCAATCGTCTTCTGCCTAACAGATATAAAACTCTAGGTTTTATTCGCTGGTCACTATGCAGATCTAACTAAGGCACATTACTAATTGCTTATACGTACCAGGCTGTTCAGACCGAAGCTTGAATATGCGTAATTCATTTGGAATAATCATCAACTGTACCTTATTAACAACTTAGACACACTGCAAAACAGGGCCAGTAGATTCGTCGCACGTCAGCACTCTAGTTACTCAATCCTCACTGTAATAAATGAGCACCTTAACCTCCCAACTTTGAAAATCAGACGTAAGATATCACGCCTTTCCTTTATTCATAAATTATACTTTAACCCACAACCCTATACCACACCGCTAATTAGGCCAGCCAGGCGTACATTTCATAGACTCGACCACAATAAAAAATCGATCCTCCGTTTGCGCGAACTGACGCAGTCAGATATTCATTTTTACACTTGGCGATAAGAGAATGGAATGGCCTCCCTTATTATGTAGTTAGCACTATCGGTTGTGATAAACTTATTTCAGTAATAAAAGGTAATCTGACAGAGTAGGTCTGCAAGATTGATCTTTTGAGCGGTTTGTTTTGCATTCTTTGTACTTCTTTGGTTCTTTTTTTTTCAAGCCTTTGGGTATGCTGCATTTCATGCTTGTATGCTTAAATTCTGGAGTATTGTATTCAAATGCTCTTACTGTTAACTGCTCAAACCTCCTGCTGGGATGTATTCCAGCATGTTCTTTAAATGCCGTTGTATAACTATTGTAGTTTGTTCATTGTTTTTCTTGCGTTACGTCCCCCCATGTAGTTAATGCCGACGTGGGCCTTTATGGCAAATAGATTTTTTAAAAAACCTTTGCCGCATACATTTACTGGCAGCGTCGATTGAGACCCGGACTGAGCTTTTTGCGGAGGCTTATTGCAGTATATTTACGAGATAAACTTTTCATTTGGTTTTCCTTTTTATGCTACTGCATGGACTCTACAGTGAAGCATCTTTGGTGCTTGACGGCCAGATGCGGTGCTTGATGCCGTACAGTGTGCGAATGCACAGCGGTTGGTGAGGAGGAGAAGAAGTAGAAAATGGACGCAAGCCACGGGTCTTTCCGCTGCTCCGCATATCAGGCGTATCATTGCAGTAAGAGGCGACAGGACGAGATCTTCCGCCGAGGAGCATGCAGCGGCGCTGGGAAACGGAGAGCGAGACAGGGCATCGGCGTCCATATGTTTGCGATCAGATCGGTAGATGAAGCGGATGTCGAACCCCTGAAGTCGGAGAGCCCATCGGGCGTGGCGCCCGTACGGGCCTTTAAGAGACGACAGCCAGCAGAATGCGTACCATCCGTTACATCAAACTGGCGGCCGTACATGTAGGGCTGGAATTTCGCTGCGCCCAGATGATAGTTCAACATTTCTTCTCTGAAACAAAGTAGTTACATTAAGCTTTGCTGAGCACGCGAAGAATAGCATATGCAACGACGTATTCTTCAAAACCATCTTTGCGCTGAGCCAAGACAGCGCCGAGGCCGACGCCACTCGCATCCGTGTGTACTTCGGTGGGGGCTGTTGGGTCACAGTGTCGGTGTGCTGGCGGTGAAGTCAGAAAATGGCGCAGGGTATAAAACGCTGCATCGAATTCGGCCGACCAAGTAGACGAGTCCCAGCAGCTTGGTCACGGGCGCAATGATGGACGACGCGCCGAAAATGGGAGCACAAACCTATGAAACTGCGAAGTTGAGTGATGAAAGACGGTTTAGTAAACTCCACAAACAGAGCGGAGTTTGGCCGGGTCAAAGGAAACCCCTTCCTTAGGAACAATGCGGTCCAAGATGGCCAACTGCCTGTCTCCGAAGTGGCACTTCATCATATTCAGCTCAAGGCCGGCGTCGGTCAGGCAAGTCAAAACCTGTTGCAGGCGAGCGAGGTGCGCAGGAAAATTAATAGAAAAGAAAACGATGTCGTCCAAGCAGCAGAGGCCTTCTCCCCGCGTGGGTATGTGTCATTTTTACTGAGTGAGAAGAAGAAGAAGCAGAGGCCATGTTTTAAGAAAAAGAAGAAAAACAAGACGTCTGCCATTTGAGCACTGAGGAGATCATCATCATCATTTGAGCATGCGTAAGGTGTTATCCATCGTCCTTTCGAACGAATACGGCTGCCGCGTTGCACAGGCCAAAAGGCATCAGGTCACTTTCACGTTCGTCGTTGCCCTTGCATTGCAGCTCCTGGACCAGAAAAAGGCAAATAATTACCAGTTATTTTAAGCTTTTGATTACTTGACGTTTATTCGCGTGAGTACTGAAAGCAAAATATTTTATGGAATGATTGTTCGCTAGCCGCTTCATTAAATTCCTTCCTTAAACATTGTCATATAATAACCATCTCCCGACTATTTTTACACTTAGCTGCAGGAGCTCTGAAACATAACTAAAATTGTACTTCAAAAAACCCGCGAGTGGCAGCAAAATGTTCTCCGTTAGACGTTTCTGCACGAGAAAGAAACTGCTCATCGTTAACCAGATGGCGGAAAAGTTTGAGCAGTTTGTGGAGAACGACGCAGAGATAAGAATTAAGTTGTTTTATGCCCGCAAAAAAAAAAAAATGTGCATGAGACTGAAAAGTGTGCAAGATCTTTCCGTTCGGACGGAACGGGGATATCGAAACTACATCGGGAGTTCTGCGTACAGACCCGCCCAAGAGAGATACAAGTACCGCGATAACAGGCGTAGCAACGGAACTTTAGAGAAGCGAAAGCTTTACTGGCGTCTTCATGGCATTCGCTAATTCTTGCTGACGTCAATAACTTGACCACGACAAGGGCACGCAGGATCGTGCACTGAGCTGACCGAAAGCATCGGTCATGCGAAGCTAGAGAGAGGTTGGAGTGATAAGTGGAAGACGCGCACACATGAAAGCTGATCTTTGCCAATCTTGTTATACGCGCACAGAATATGCGTGCGAAAGTGTCTTGCAGATGGGCGTTAACATTAACGGCGCCATTACCGAAATGTAGAGGTGTCCTACGGCACTGAACACGTAGGCTGAAGCTCACAGACACTCTTCTTCCCAAGTAGTTCGACAGTGCGGTCAGCGACTGGTATATTCAATGTCATGTTTGCAAGTTAGCGAGTGGATCTCATAGAGTATGCAGTGACATTTCTTCTAAGCTTATGCGATCACCTGATAATGTAAAAGAAAACTTCTTCGTTGTTGCTACTTTCAGCCTATAGGCAAAAAAAAAAAGAGTGGCAAGGACCACACGGTCTTAGAGCACCGCCCCATAGGGTTTGTGTTCTCAATTAGGTTAAAGGAAAATAATTTTCTATCTCAAGGTATCTATTATGAATTTAAATAAATAAAATCGGAGAACTAAAGACGAATATTTGAAAGTGTATACGAAAATGTATACCACCGTTCAACAGCTTTGAATGCGCACAATGTGCTCCGTAAACAATAAAAAAAAATTGGCAGAGGCTTAGCTTGGTTAAGCCTAGTGGATTGCGAAAACAAGCACCCAGATCAAGAGATGTTGAACGCATTCGCCTGGCTGCTTAATATGCACGCCGGTCAGCTAAACGTTGTTCTCGCTCTTCATCCGTTTCTTCCGCACGCCGCCGCTTCTTAGCTGCAGCACATCAGTCAATCAATCAATCAATCAATCAATCAATCAATCAATCAATCAAACGTTTTTATTTTCATCACAAATTGATGAGGGTTGGTTAAGGCAAAAAAGTGGAAACAACTTCCACTTGAAAAAGCCTGAACCCCCCGTATACATGACTTGCAGCGCGGGGGGAAAGTGTACAAAAAAAAACACGAATAAGATTTGCGTGTGAAATAAAGCGCAAAACATTTGGCACTTAAGCTGCACATTCTAGTAATTCAAAAAACATGTCAAGCAAAGCGGTCACTAGATCTCAAATATACAAAAAAAAGTGCGTCAAGTGATCAAAATGCGGTCTCAGGCACAAACAGCATAAATAACATTACAATCGTAAACATATGCCCCGGATGTCTCTCTGATTGCAGGTGTCAATACAGACGTTGTTCAAGATAAGCTTATTTAGCAGTGTTGGAACGCTATGGCGGAGCATTTGATGACCATATGTAGTGCGTGAAAAGGGGATCCACCAAAATTCAGGATTTCGAAGAGTATATGCTGGATCATTTGGTTTTAGCGCGCACATGCCTAGAAAGCTGTCGTGGATATGGTGAAGGGATTTTTTTATAACTCGTGACTAAGTAATATTCGTAGAGCTTTGAAATTTTGATGATATTGAGGCGGGTAAACAACTCATCCGTGTGAGCCCGGTATTCAGCGTTTGCATTAAAACGAATTGCTTTCTTTTGCACACGAAAAACCTTTTGGATATTTGTTTCCGTGGTGCTGCCCCAGACCAAAAAACAATAACTGAGATAGGGCAAAAACAGTGCATTGTACACTATGAGTTTGATTGACACTGGTAAACAGGAGCGATATTTTGCAAGAACACCCGTGCATTTTGAAAGTTTAGATACAACATTGTCAATCTGAGCATTCCAACTCAAATTTTCGTGAAAAATAACTCCTAGTGCTTTAACAAAAGGTGAAACGTTTATAATGGAGTCCCCCATGCATAAATCAAAGTTTTTAGAAATTACACGTTGCCTTGGGTGGAATACGACTGCTTTTGTTTTTTGTGTATTTATGATTAGAGAATTATGTTCACTCCAAGCCCTCAGTTTGTCTAGCGTACTGTTTACAACTGGAATTATTGAATTATTGCAGCTTCACCTTATACACCTCATTCGACATATCGTGGAGGATTCGCTGGGACGACTGCGACGAGCCGAGTTGGGAGGCCGCTTTTCAACAGCTGGCATGACGTCACGTAAAGCGAGCGCCTCCCCCACGGCAGCGGCGCGTGGAGGGTTCGCTGGGACGATCGCGACGAGCCGAGTTGGCGGGGGGCGCTTTTCCACAGCTGGTATGACGTCACACATAGGTCACGCTAAAGGTCAATGGTGGATTCTCCGGGACGACGGCCAAGAGCGCAAACCTCGAGCAGTATTGCTTTCGCAATAAAATTGTTGGATACACTTAGGCTCCGCCTTAAGGGTATGACGCGGTAGCATAATTGGTAATGCCCATATATGCAGAAGATTATTCCCTACTTTACATTCCCTGGGTGTACTCATACCCCTCCTGGCGCAGTGGTGCCGCGGTTATGCGATGCGCCGCTACTCTGCTATGGCAGGTGCTCGCAGCCGTGGGCCTTGCGTGACCCAGGTTCCCCTTCCCTAGCGGCCAATCATTAATTTAACTGCCACCTGCCACGGTAGGCAGTTTGCTCGCTATCCGGTGGGCAGGTGGTGATGTTGCCGCAAGGTCACGTGACCTGGGTGGCCCTCCTGCCTCCTAGGTGTACCTCTGGGGACCACCAGCTGCTAGAGCTATGCTGGTGATTTTTCGCAAAGGACACCGACGTAGAATTTTTTGGGTAACGGGGTCTTTAACGCTACCACATTAAAAGCGACTGAGCGCCTCCCACATTTGGCCACGTTGAAAAAAAAGGAGAAAAAAATAGACAGGACGGTTGTCACTGTTCAACGCGAGATTCCGCGACAGCTGTTACGTTATTAATACTTTACGATCGGTTGAGGTAGAGAATATGAGAGCCACTTCAATCTGTCTACTTCGACCGAGCTCTTTCTAGTTTTTCACTAATCGTTTTTCGACTAGCTCCTCTCTCCAGTCCGGCGATCTCGGCGCGCAACGCCACCGATGACCCTCTCCTGGGGCGGCACGCTTCGCAGCAGCCCCCGCAGATGGACTGTACTACATTCCTCCGCTGTCTCCATACTCTTCCTTATTTCACGGTAACCCCCCTCCGGACGCTTACCGTGGTAACCACTATCCGGTCACACATTTCTACGCTCTCGCTGTACAATCCTCCTTCCGGTGTAAATACCGTCCGGGGGGTTCCAGTGGAAAGCACCAACTGATTGCGCCTTCCTACACTCTTGCCACACCCTCCTCCTTCTAAGGTAACCTTCCTCCTCCTTCCAGTGTAACCACCGTACGAGTGGTTCCCATGGCAACGCTCCCACCGGCTACACCTACGATGAACTACGACATACTACTACTCGACGCAAAACCCAGAAACGGGCGTTTAACAGTTGTCGCTGTAAAACGATCTGCGAGGGAGCGAAGACGAAGCTGAATCATTTATTACAAACAGTAATGCTTAAAAAATTTGTCGTCATTTTGTTTCTCGAAAAATTTTTCGCGTGAGCTATAGTGATCTTTGTGGCAACTGAATTCAAGCAAAAAAAAAATCAGCTGCACGATCTTTGGAGGCCGACCTGTCAAATGCTTAATGGCAAAGAACGGCAGTGCTGCTTGCGAAAGCCGCTCTCCCGGCTGACCAGAGGGCACGGAACAAATGAACAAAGTCATCTTGCGGCCTCGCCATTTAGACTACTGCCCTGATTTATAATGCAAGGCGAAAAAGAATATTTCTCCTATATAGCAAAGCAATTTGTAAGTAAAACACCAGATTTGGTGACGAAAAATAAAACATATCTGTGCTCGCGGCTTCAAAGTTGCACTAGTTGAAAATGCTTCTTCTTTCTTATACAACCTTTCTTGTGTGCTTCGTATTAGGACGTAAGTTGTTACCGACTCTCCGCGTGCTATTAGTCATTTGTAGCCCAGTTCTCTACACAATTCCTTATATGACTTGAAGTTGCTTTCGTTGAACAAGCTGTACCAGTACTGAGAGCATCTGTGGTATGCATCTCCACCCTACAGGCACTGTGAGGATGACATTTCTTCATTCTCGCCTGAATAACTTGGTCGCCTTATCACGACTCCCTGTGCATAGAACATCTAACTGGCAGTATGCACAGGCACTCTCTCTGTTTTCCTCACCTTTTTCCTCTCTCTATTTAAAGTCTCCAGCACATGTGGAAAGGAGGTTGCGTGGCATGCAAATAATGGTGACCACGTCAAATAGGAAAAAGAAGTGGCAGTTGCACCCGTCCCTGGCAATGCGGGTGATTGGAGTAGCTACTCCTCATTGCACTTTTGCATTTCTTGAATTTTCTTTGAAGCACTCATGAGTGTGATGATTGTGTTTCTGCTTTTGGAGGCTCCCAACCAGTGTCTTATGATATGCAACGCTTTTTGGCACGGATGTTGAGCACTTCGTGGTGCACAAGGCTTGCGGTCAGTCGTTCGTCTACCGCATGCATGCAGATTTCAGGACACGACGCCCTCCCTCGGCTGTATCCATGGCTGCCCGGGGAACATGACTGATCTGCCACGTGCCGCTATCGACTTTACCATAATTGCTGCTGCTGTTACTGCGCATGCGCACCCAGGCTATGACAAAGCTAATAACTAATACAATAAAATCATGTTAATTGGAAGAAAGAGATAATTCTGGTCTCAATTGAGCCTATCAAACGTGTGTTCTATACTATGGCGAGCAATTTTAATCAATTCGAAGGAACCGGGGGAACCGGAGAAGTGCTGATGATCATGACTTCGATTGAGCAACTCGGAAGTGTCTTCATTATAGCCCCAGTGACGCTGGTGTCCAACCGAAATTAAAAATTGGCGACCGCCGGGACCATCAATCGAGAAGGGCAACGGGATGCGTTTTTGTTTGATATTGCACTGCGTTGTTTTGTTCATTCTTTTCGTTGCGTGTGCGTTGTAGAACGTGCTGTCAGCTTTCTTTGTGTTATCTCAGTTCCTTTAATCGATTTATATTCTGTTGTGTGCGTGTGCGCAGAATGTGCTTTTCTTTTCGTGGGGTGTGTGTGCTTGTGAGTGTATACACTATCCTAGGAGAATCATATGTTGGCTTATCCAACTGCGTGCGCGCAGTGCTCCACTTGGCATAACTGCGAAAAATGCTGCTGTCACACGAATCCCTTGTACGAAGCAATAGCGCTCAGAGTTCTTTGTAATAAATAAAGATACGCTTATTTGGAACAGTGCTGTTGTTTGTTTTTTCACTTTCCGATAATTTTACATTTGAATAATTCGGGCAGCTTCTCCTGTCCCATGAAGTTCGAAGTAACGGAGTTTTGTTGTGCTAAGCGGAGGCTGGGACGCTTTCCTTCGACAGCTAGCGCTGTCGCGCTCCTATGCATCGCTCCTATGCATCGCTCCTATGCATCGCAACAGAGCCAAGATAGGTGTAGAGAAGTAGCGTACCTCAGTAGAGTTAGTAGCTGGGCTAGTTGGTATTCTCGAATTAAGTTCATGGCAAACAGCGCAGAGGCACAAGGCCAAAGAAAGAAAGGGAGAAGAATGACGGGAAGGAAGATGTACACAGCGCTGACTTCAGCTGGGGTCACACTCTTCTTAATGCAGAAGCCTTTGCGCTGTTTACTATGAACTCAATTCGAGAATACCAACTAGCCCAGCAACTAACTCTACTGAAGTACATTTCTTGTACATCGGGCTCGCCTTTCCTCAACGTCCCCGTTCTTCAGGTTGTGAATGTGCTCCAGACCAACATCGCAAGAGCGACGTACTGTGGGAGGTTCTTGGGTTTCTGCATTAAGAAGAGGGTGACCCCAGCTGAAGGTAACGTATCTTGCACAGAAGCTCCATGCGTTCAAAACATGGCGGCTTTTGGTGCGAAGCCCCCACCTTCTTATAAATGAGTGTACGTCTAAAGGATAACGGCATAAAAGAGAAACAAAACATGACGTCATATCCACGTGGTTCCTGGTGGAAAAAATCAATCCCCGAGCGTCTCGAGGCGCAGCGCTACACACGAAACAAGAAAAAAAAAAGAAGACACGACGACTGCAGATTACCGGCGCAATTTTTAGATAGTCAGCGCTCGTTGTGCTTTCATCGTTTGTCTGGGCCTCGTGCGGCACGCTGCATTTTAAGGTGTCAGCGCGCCAGTAGCGGTACAGTTATATGTACAGTTATAACTCCTTGCTTGCAGGCCATTCTTGAGCACCCGAGTTAGCGGGCAATTTGATATGACAGGATTGTGTCGATCGAGTTAAGCTCACATAAAACGAGACAATAGCGCAAATTTGTTAATAATAGTCCTAGTTTATTAATTATAAACCATAACACGCGAGACTCGGAATAGTGACACAGGGTTTCTGAACAAACCCACGAGACAGGTTTAAATTTGCACGCGAAGAGAAGGAGCTAGTTCCCACCTGGGCATGAATGGCATAAGAGTGCTGTAAATAGCGCTGCATTTTTCCAGTGAAATTAGAGCTGCCTTTTAGAACACATGAGGAAAGACATTTTCGTCAATACATTAAAAGCTACGCAGACCGAAAGCAAACATGAAGTCAAGCGTTCACAAAGTGAGAAAAATAGGAAAGGTACGGTGGAATGAATAAGTATGAATGGTGAGCTTGCAGTTATAGGAATTGTTCAAGCAAGCATTTGCTCCAGGAGACTACCCAGGAAGATTTGAGTGAAACAAATTGCCTCATAAAAACTGTTCTGTGCCTAACACACAAATAGAAATAGCATCTGGCTATGCGGTATTTCGTGATGGAAGAAGACCAGGACATGTGACATACAGCACTCTTCTCTGATCTATGATATGAAAAGGCCACTATCCCATCATCATAATGTCTGCAAAACTAAATGTGTGCGAAGTCCTTTTCAGTGGAAATTTTTAGCATTCAGAAACATATATGTAGCGCAAGTGTTCAAAGCAGTATTCACTTCGTATTTGCAGGACGTAGACCTATACATTTCTCTATTACGAAAGCAGCGCGCAAGATTTAGAGGGATATGACGCAAATGTATACTTCAAATTACTGCCAAATGCACGCTGGTCATATCGTTTATGCACCACGAAACAAAAATAGTTCTCGTGCATTATTCCCCTCAGTACAGTCAACACAAAGCACAATCATGCAACCCTAACTTCAGGTGCAAGAAAATGAACAGGATTCAAACTAGCAGGCTCTTTCGTGCAAATTACCAAGCGATCATCCGAATATGACATATGACGTCTCCTACATAGGCATTATAAGACACCGTTCTTATGTTTATAGGCACTCAGTGACAGCGCCGTACCAAAGTGGCTGTAACACCCTACCGCCGCAATGCGAGGCCTGTGGAGCAGTTCGCACTTTGCACTTTCCAACGGAGCATCAATTCTTCGTGTGCCATGCGCTCTTCGTCTCGAACGACATCGTCTTTCTGAAGGCAGCAGCGCCAAACCCTAGGACTGGAACTGCGGCCGGTACGGCAAGAAAAGAGAGAATGTAGCAGGACGATCAAAAGCAAACAAGCATCTGAAATTGGCGCTGCTAAAAGGCGAGCATGGCACGCAACGAAGTTACCAGAAAACGAGACCTACACGGCCCAGTCAAGGCCTGCAGCTCATGGCAAATTCAACTGACCTTGGTCGAGCTATTTGGCATAAGAGCCGCTGGCCTGTGTTGCGAGAGAACGCAAACGTAGATTTTTATAAAACAGGCGTTGCATTTTCCGACAAAATGTACAAAACTAAAGCATTTTTAAAATCACTAACTAGAAGAAGGATGGACAACTGGGCGAGTTGGTAAGAATTCATTGTAGGTGGTACAGCGCGAAGTATACGACGGACAAAAGCAAGAAGGCAACACAGACGAACGCTGACTCGCAACAAAATTTTTTACTGATAAAATAGAACATTTATACATGAAAATCACGTGACATGACAGAGCATCGAGCCCTTTTAGAAGCAAAACAAGAAAGTAGAACTTATTTCTAGATAATTCTTGATTTTTTTTTTTTTTGGCTTGGGGTAATTAGGTGTGGTGGGAGGGGGGGAAGTTTAGGCTTTTGATTGGACTTCGCCACACGTTAGATGAGTGGCGATTGTTGTACATTCTTGTTTTGCTTGTCAAAGTGCTCGATGCTCTGTCGTGTCACGTGATTTTCATATATAAATGTTTGATCTTCTCAATAAAAAAATTCTGTTGCGAGTCAGCGCTCGTCTGTGTTGTCTTCTTACTTTTGTCCGTCGTCTAGTTCGCGCTGTACCACCCACAATGAATCAGTAACTAAAATAGCATTTCAGGTGATTATAAATAACAAATTCGTAGCCAAATATTTTTCTCTTTCCTGTGTTTGTCGGCAATAATTTCTACCTCCTGCTGTTCTGTAACGTCCACTGACAACACGGTCGTTTTTTGTTGTTCGCCTCCACTGAAATGCAGAGCCGGAATAAGTACCACGTCTAATAACCCATATTGACAACCAAAATGAAAGCCTTTTTTTTCGCATCAACTCTCCTGAAGCTGGTTACATCAGCTCTTATTGCGAACTACATGTCACGCTGGTAATGCTTCATAGGCACCAAAATAATCATTCCACATGAATCACCAACCATATTGGCAGTGGAGACCACGTAATGAAGCAACACAGTGTTGTGCGTGATGCACAGTCTTTGTTAAAAGTAACCAGGCTGCATGGTTTACTTCTAGCTCGTACAGGGGAGCCCTTACAGCTTCCCTGAAGCTGAAATTGTCGTTAAAGGTAAGGACGGGGGGTCTTCTTACCTTCCAATACCTTTTGATCTTTAGGAAAGTCACAAGGGCTCCACTAGACAAGCTGGAAGCAAACCGTGCAGCCCGGTTACTTTTGACAAAGACGGTACCTTTCAACAAGATTGCAGGCGCTTCTCTGAAGCCTCTACGGATACGTCAAAAGCGCACCCCCTCCCCCCCTCCCCTTACCGCCACTGAAATTCGGGAAAACAAATGTTGACGCTCGATCAGATTTTTCATTGATTGTGCACGCTTACCCTATGTTGCTTGTCCCACACACCTAGATGGACTGTCGGGTGCCTGTTGCTGGTCGCATCGACGATGTGGGGAGGTGATAGCCGTACGGCTGTATATTCCGGCGTCTTTTCGATGGTAGTACTGCATCCGAATCGTCATCCTCGCTGCCCCTGCCACTGCAGTAGGTGAACAGCAGCTGCCTGGCAGCGGCAACTGCGCGGCCATAGTGTGACGTAACTCTCCAGCCTCGCGGACGCGGTGTGGTAAACGCCCAAGAAAAGAAAAATAAACCAACTCGTGAAAAAATGTGAAATACATACTGTAGCTTGATATAACCTCACTTTCTCAGTGCTATTTCAGCAATTTTTCGAAAAGTTACAATTTTGGTGCAGTAGATCCTCTTAATTACAATGTGAACATTTCGGCACAGATCTGCCTTTCATTACCTAGCCTTAATGAGACCGAAATCTCAAACTTAAGGACAAATTTTCTGACGCAAAGCCAAACATTCTGTCCTGGTTGCGTGATTCCATAAGGGTTTTATCAGGAATGTCATAAAAGATTTTTACCGACACTTTTGCCATCAACCAATGCGCCTCTTTTTATGCATCGTGACACTGGAAACTGTAATGAGCGAGCGCAACGGCACACTAAATTTTGAAAGTACAGATGAAGGCAAGCGACGACTGAAATGGACACCTTGCCGTATCCTCTTCTGTCGTCCCTTGTCTTCAAGTGCACTTTCAAAACTCGGTGCGCTGTAAAAATTAGCCCAATAGAAAACTTTTTTGAGCTCGATTACACGTCGGCAAAAAGTGATGAACTAAAAACTGATATAGTTGACAGTAATTCGAAAGCAATGGCAATGGTGAACCGAAACATAAGCTATAGTCTACGAGTCACTTCTTTCATTTCCAGTCGTGCCCGGACAAACTACGGCACCCAACAAATAGATAACCAAATTTCTGCAGTTTGCAAAGTCTATCCTTCCATAACTGACGAAGCTGAAACTTGTAACACCACTTGTCAATTCAAAATGAAAATGAAGATGCTCTTTATGCGTACTACTGACCCATCAAATACTTGTGATATGTAGTGTTTGCAGTGATAGCCTTATTCCTGTCATATTTTCTTTTGTGTTGCGAATTGTAACGTTACTGGTCTTTTTCATTTCTCTTTGTAATGCCATATGCATTGATTAACTTTCAACTACTGTGAAAACTGTGCCAAAGAGTTTGTTGAGTTTTAATGTATCTGATCACCCTTCTGTCTTTGATGTGTGACCCGGGGTGAGGCCTCGTCAGGAAGAATGCCAGCAGCTTCTTCCTTTTGTCTCATCT
This sequence comes from Amblyomma mixtum, assembly GCF_055824585.1. NCBI lineage: Eukaryota > Metazoa > Arthropoda > Arachnida > Ixodida > Ixodidae > Amblyomma > Amblyomma mixtum. The sequence goes on from NC_143013.1 coordinate 241,807,268, forward strand.
CGTGGGCACGTACTGTGCATACAAGTTCATGTCTGAATAAATGGTTTACTGATTGATTGATTGATTGATTGATTGATTGATTGATTGATTGATTGATTGATTGATTGATTGACTGATTGACTGATTGATTGATTGATTGATTGATTGATTGATTGATTGATTGATTGATTGATTGATTGATTGATTGATTGATTGATTGATTGATTGATTGATTGATTGATTGATTGATTGATTGATTGATTGATTGATTGATTGATTGATTGATTGATTGATTGATTGATTGATTGATTGATTGATTGATTGTTAAGCGTCCACATAAGTTTCCACTCCAAACGTTGTCACGACACAACGGCACATGCCCCCTTGGCGACACCCTAAGGGGACCGGGGCTACCGCTTTAACTAACAAGTGGAAAAGCGCTGGGGCGTTACCTAGACTCAAGGCTCCTAAACAGCGATGCGAAAGGGGCGTCGCTTTTCCTTGGAGGCCACATAAGGAGAGCGCAGACCAGAATAAAATATTGTGAATATACTCATGAAGGGAACAAAAAGTGCACCTAACAACATAGGTCAGGTTTTACCGACATGTGGTCACGTAGGGGGATACACCGATAATGCAAAGTTTCACCGCAGATTAACCATTTAGCTCGGTTTATGCAATTTTCAACGCGAAATTCAAATTGGAAGCCTTCATTTCTTCGATATTACAGTGCTCAGTTATTTTAACATGAAGTACGCTCTTTTGATTCACAGCTTAATCCCACGACACGTCTTGGTCAGCCGTTGGTGCTTTAAATTTTAAGGCAAAACATTTCAGTTGAAAACTGTGAATGGCAAAAAAAATACACCCAAATGGCGAAATTTCTTGACGTATATCATTCTCCGCGTTTTTTCCTTGTGCTCTGAGGAGACCACTCAAAATTTCGGAAGAGCACAAAACTGTGGTCGCGGTACAGCTGATGACTCACCGTTTGAGTTTATAGGGATGCACCGCAGTTGCAGCCACTTAGTGAGTGTTGGCAGCCGTAGAAAGGTAAAAGCATGAGGCCATGTTGCGAAAATTATTAATTTTGTAGCCCTTTCTTTTCAGGGCATGTGTGGCAGCGCTTTCCCTTTTACTCGCTTGTCCTTTGTTCGTTGCGCTGTGTTTAAGCATGTGTGGGAATCTCGCAGTAAACGTAACACTGAAGAAATTGTTCCCGCAGCAATTCTTTCTACAACGAATCAGTTTCAATTTACAAGGGCGCTCAGAAATACTCAGTACAGTTATTGTCGTCGGTAAAAGTGGATTATCTTCCTCTTTCTGCCTCCGTCGACGTCTTCCCCACAATAAAAGATGCATTTATCGGGAACAAAATTTGATTTAAAGATGTTCCCACCAGTCAATTCAAACCTACGACGTCCTTAACAAAAAGAACGGGTTGCCACCATTTTGAAGTGAATGTCGGTACATCATAGCCTCCGAAATCCGCGCCCCAAATTTATGTCGACGCATGCATTTGACTTCCGAAATCGACCGGCGACGGCGGCACCTGTAGTTCGTTTCTTGATTTTTCATAGCTAATAGGATATCCTTTTTCAGTGCGAGTGGTCTGTTTATAATTTGAATGCAGTACCCCATTGATAAAGTCCAACTTCCATTTGCCCTCAATGTCCATGTGACACTTGAATTGGCTTCCTTCACAGGGTCTCTCCGGTTATCGATGGTAATTTTTCAGTACCGCTCAAACAGAAAGGTGTAACAGTTGCGCCTAGCCAGTTGTCACTATGGAGGCTCACAAAAACACTTCAAATTAAAATGATAAAACGAAGCGAGGAAACAAAGCGACAATGATACAGATAGCATGAAGACAAATGCTTTGGTGTGGATTAGAAAAAGAACTCGTGTTAACTGTAGCTTAGCAGACATAATTAGTAGTAAGAGTACTTTTGTGGAGCGTGTAACGCGGAGAATAGGTAACTGCTTGTTTAAATATACAGGCTGTTTACGCTACTTGTGTGATTTGAGCCCAAGTAGCATTTGTATTGGATATGCATTAGGCGGCTTTTGCTCGTTATATTCCGCGTACAATAAACAGCGAAATAAGTGTGAAGAAAATAATACCTCTGGAGCAACACGCTCACATTAGGCTAAACTTGCACCCTCAACCACTAACAGCTTTTTCTTTCGGAATCGCGTTGGAAAGTCATGCTGGTCTTTTCTCTGTCCCCTGTTCCGGAGGGCTTTGCTCCTGCAGATCCTTGCATTAGGTCAAGACGACGTCCTACCATCATATTTAGCGGTCAGCCTAGTCCTATGAAAATAGACTGACCCCAGCTTCATAAGGCAATGCGCCTGCTGCGTGTGACGTAGAACACGAACCGTGGCTCGCCATAAGGTGAACGATCACAGGAAGGAGTCGAAAGGTTGCTTTGCGGACCTTCTGCAAGGACTTTGCATTTGAGGAGAACATGTTTCTTGTTAGTTTCTTTCCCTTGCAACGCATGAAAAGCTCACCATTTGATCGACGGCAGCCAGACGGCCACCAGAGACATCATCTTCTTGGACAGCAGGCTTGAAGATCCAAGAATGAAGATGGCCAACTTTCGTCCACTGCTGGGATTGCTTACTGCCGCGGTTTGTATAAGGTGCGGAAGGAGTTTCGCTTTACGCTTCTTCTTCTGAGGTTCTCTCGAGGGATCTTTCGGTGCATTTAAATCGGATGTAATCGGGCCTACAAGATCGCTCCCTTGGGGTTAATGAGATTTTATTTCGTATGTTAGCGGTGTAAGAGATGATTGTCATTTTGACCAATTACTTTCTGAGAGTCTCAGCCAAAGGAGGCACCTAGTAATTCATAAAGACCTCGTTTGCTCGACTGTAATATGCAGCCTTTATTTTTAATCTACAAGAACAGACCGGAAAGTGTCATACAAATGCTAAGTAAACAGGAGTACACTCACTGCACGTGCTCTAATTATCGTCAACGAATAACATATTTAAACCACGGATTCAGTCACAGTACGACCGTGAAGTCCAAAGTAGGCGATTGTAAAGTCTTTGCTAAAAGTAACCAGGCTGCACGGTTTGCTTCTCAGTCGTATATTAAAGCTATTATGCCAGCCCTCAAGCTCTAAATCACTGTATGGTAAGGAGAACCCCTGTCCTCACCTTCAAAGAACTTTTTGAACTTTCAGGAAGGTGTGAGGGCTCTACTGTACGAATGAGAAGCAAACCATGCAGCCTGGTTACTTTTGGCAAAGACTGTACTTGTTAGCTCCCTTTAAATAACACGGCATTCCCCGGCGAGTCTTCCCCTAAGGACTCGAAGCTTGGTCGCTAACGATAACGACAGCGCAGCAAGCTATGGAGAGCTGGGAAAGATAAGGATAACTTTAGGGGTACAAAGGTAATCTTGCAGATTTGAGGACAAAAGTGAAATAATGATATGCCAGTTAAAATCTCGAGGACGGAAGGGACCTAAATAAGACATTTAATGGGAGGACTAAGCAGCGTGCATCCTTGTGGGTAACATAGTACTTGGCAAGTAAAATGAAGCGTGGGCAGTGGTGGAAGGCGGCACTAAGCTGGAAAGATAAAGAAATTTGCTTAGGATAGAGCGACCGTGGCTTCCATGGAAAGGGCTGGTTGGAGACCGCAAAACAGATCTTCATCTTGCAGCGGACTCAATCTGGCAGAAGCTGGCGATCACGGGAGCACATCACATATGCTAGCGCTTATAAAAATGTTGCGAATAAGAAGAAAAACGCATTTTCAAAAACATATATGTGAATATGAGGCGCTCAGATTGCACGTAAAAGTCAGTACAAATGTTTAAAAAGCTCGCCATGAAGAGACACGTCAGTTTTTGGACAACATGAAGATTTTTTGGTACTGCATCACTATGTTGCTTTATTGCCTTGTTACTTGTCAATTTTTGTTTCCATTTTTTATAACGTTGTATCAAGTTTGATGTAGATTTGTTTAACCCACATCTGCAATAGCCCCATAAAGGGCTGCAGTATGTATAAATAAATAAATAAAATAAAGGCGTGGCACCACTTTCGACAGCCCTTCACCTAGCGTGTTGTTCTAAAGGGATCACTCTCCTTGACCTGCAACACGCTTTCTGCGAAGATTCAAACCTGTCTTGCTAAGCAGTGAAAAGTTGCTAGCACCTGTAATTTAAACCTATTGCCCCGAGAAAGAAACTGCATAGCTAGTGAAGGGCATAGCGAGCGATATCACAAGTGGACGCTTCTAACTGCTACAGTTAAGAACGAACGAGACCGAATCTGAGACAATAATTACAAAGCATACAGTAATCCAGTGCAGATTTGCTCCCTCCAAGTAAGCCAGGCTAACTAATGCTTGCTAAGTACTATTCTTTCAGTCTGTTCGGAGTGATTCCCATTCACCCTATTCTGCATGTCATGGGAGGCCCCGACCACGCCAACCAAAATTTTGATCAAGATGATATTAATGCTGCTCAGCTAGTTTGTTTAATTATGCCAAAACTTAAACTAACCTCCCTTTTTGGTAGTTATAACCTGCTGCCGCTTCTAGTGCGCTTGATATTCAGACAAGGCATATAACTTACCAGACTTCCATTATAGAAAATTGGTAAATGCGCAGTATTTTCAGTGCACATCAAAGAACGAGCACAGAGTAACGCTCAGCTCAATCCCAGGACCAAGTGTGTTCTATGACTCGTTACCATCTTATCCCCTTTATTTCCCTCCACTTCGAATTGACTTTAATTGAAATGGTCGTTGAATATAATCGTATATTTTTATCCTATCACACTTATTTCTCCCATAACTACCCTTAAACGTTTCTCATTTTAAAGTATCAGCAAGAAACTATTTTATTGGCTTTTCTAGCCAGCTCAGCTGCACTGCAGATGCAACCTTCTGCCGATAGGTGACGCTTCAAATTCGGCAATATCGAGGGCTTTTCAGCGTGATTTTTTACGAGCCCCTAGCTTTACTATTCCAACACACGTCATCAACTGATTGCGCTAGTTAACAGGAGCACAGGAAAATTTACCAGGTCACTGCCATGCCATTCTGCTTGCAAAAGGAGGGGAGAAAGAGGGGGGGAGGAGTGTAGCGACCTCCTAGCATAGTAAGCAGTTATGCTTCAGTTGCTTCACAGAAATGTCCTGACCATCAAAGTATCATTTGAAAAGAAACTGCGCTACATATCTACAAACTGTAATGCCCATAAGAGAGTGAAAACTGAAAAATTGGCAGTGGTTTCGCTTTGGTTAATCCTAGAGGATTGCGAAACCAATGAGGAGAGAGACAGTGAGGCGATGGAGAGCGCGCGGCAGCGGCGGCGGCCCCGGCACGCTAGCTTTGCGCTGCTACTGCGCAACTGGCGAGCGCGACGGCGGCACCTCTGAGTCAGCCGCGCAGCGACGGAGGCGGCGCGCCGGCTGTGCGCCGTGTGACGTCACTGCTCCTAGCGCATGCGCAGCATGGCCTTTCGTCAGCTCGGCGAAATGGCTCGGCGACTCGCGTAGTGTTGCTTTCGCAACAGAAAAAAAAAGTCTCAGTGAAACGGTCAAGTAAAGTTCTCGCTTAGTTACCAGGGACATCATTTAATGCAGCTTTCAAAGCATTACTAATGTTGCTACAGCGCCAACATCCGTCTAAAACCCCTCTTATTTAATTTCGATGAAGGCGGAATTCTAGAGGCCCGTGTGCTGTGCGATGTCAGTGCATGCTAAAGATCCCCAGGTGGTCGAAATTTCCGGAGCCCTTCACCACGGCGTCCCTCATAGCCTAAGTTGCTTTGGGACGTTAAACCCCAATAAACCAAACTAAACCAAACCCTCTTCTGGAGCTAGCTTTTTCAAGTATTAATCGATGAGCAAGCAAGGTGCGCAGTATGTCAAGTGATCAGTTTCGTTCTTTTCAGCATGAAAGGCTCACAGCTGCCGAATTGCGAGTTTCACCCATATTCCCACATAGCCTAGCAGTTCACGTTTCAAATATAGAAGGCTGCGTGTCGCGGCCCTGGGAGCCGTGGGTTTATTTGTTTGTTTCACTGCGTTAGCAGTACAGCCCATCTGCCGAAAAATATCCGCGTACGTGTGTGAAGCTGGGAGGGAGCATCCTGCCTGGTGGGTAAACATCCAGGTACCCGCAGGTAAAATGCACCTCCCTCCTACGAGTCTCTACCCATCTCCACAATCAAAAGCTTCATCCCCCACCTCCACCCTCCAGCAGCCTCCTCTTTTGTCACGGGATACGAAAATAGCCTAATGTATACTCTAGGCGCATAAAGTGCGAAAGGAGCAAGGGACTCGCAGAACGGCACGAGCGAGCACCGTCTGTTGGTCCATCGGTATGAACCACTGCTGTGCAGCACCCTCACCAGAGCCGAGTAGATTCACTCTTTTACCCGAAGCTCTCACGCGCTTTTTCTAATCCGCACGGCGACTCGACCTCCACCGCCTCGCGCAGCGCAGATGGAGAAGCACTTCGCCTTTGCTGTGAATGCTCTCCGCCTCATCCCACGTAGAGCTAGTTATATTCCTCCTCACCCATCTTCCACGCGCCGTCGGGGTCATATGCGGACCAGGGCGAGCGCCCGGCGGCACGTAATCTGAGCGCCAGCGGCGACAAACTCCGCGGCGTAGGGTGCCGTGATGTCCTCTCGCCTCCGCTACCGCGGCGAGCGCAGAAGCGCCATCTATCGGCGCGACGCACTGTGGAAAAAGGTTGCTTGTAAGAACAGAGACGTACATTAGATTAAACTATTTTTATTCCTTTATTTTGTGCGACAGCACGCTTTTTCGGAATAAATAAATGGTCTAAAATACATGCGGACAATAGCATTCCCTGTGTAACTAAGTAACACCTGGTGGGGGTAATTTGGTAAGACCCGTAAAAATACTCCTTGCTGCTCTATTAAGACAGTCCAGGCGATGCCACTCATCGCGTGTCATTTAAAGGAATTTGGCTTGATATGTTAATTTTGACTGGTTAATTGAAGTCACTCGCACGAAAAAGGAACTTTGCGAAATCAAATGCGTTCCTATGTGGCAAGGTAGAGAGCTAGGAAACTTGGTTCTCTTTTATTTTAATAAGAAACAGCATTAAAGTATGCGGGACAAACGAAGAAGCCATAGGACGAGCACTAACTTGCAACTTTTGCGCTGTTTTTAGCAGTGTTTTTTTTTATTATTATCACATCGGTAAGGTCGCCGAGAAAAGTTTCACTTTGTACAGTAGGCTGCTAGTAGATACCCACTTGTAGCTTTTTTATGCATGAAAATCAGTTCTGACGAGTTCTAAAGACCTGAAGAAGTGAACTTCAGAACAGCAAGGCCGTCAGAAGCAGCTATCAACCCATCCGACTGAATTTTTATCCCCTGTAACGTCGATAAGCACTGCATCGCTCCTCGCTGCGACATATTAAATTTTCGGTTTGGTTTGGCTTAGTTTACGGGGTTTAACGTCCCAAAGCGACTAAGGCTATGAGAGACGCCGTAGTGGAGGGCTCCAGAAATTTCGACCACCTGGGGTGCTTTAACGTGCACTGACATCGCACAGTACACGGGCCTCTGGAATTTCTCCTCCAAAGAAATTCAACCGCCGCGGCCGGGATCGAACCCGCTTCTTTCGGGTCAGCAGCCGAGCACCATAACCACTGAGCCACCGCGGCGGCTAAATTTTCGGATGCAGAAAATTCAATAAAGTACTGCTATCCTCAGAAATTTATTGTCGTGCTGCTTCGCTCACATTTTATGGGCTCTATTAGCAACCATCAAGCTCTGAGGAGTGTGTTCGAAGGTTTGCAAAGCTACCACGAGAAATACATTGTCGAAAAAAAGCGCCACACAGCGGAACAAGGGTGAAAGCAACGTGTACACCCATCGTGACAGTTTTCTGTCACGATCTCAAAAACTTTGGTTTGAGGAACGCCCAAATCATCAGCAATCACTCTGATACTCATTCTACAATCACTGTTAAGTAAATGTTTCACTCGCTACACATTTTCGTTGGTCTTGCTGGTCGAAGGGCGTCTGGAGCGGTCGTCTTCCTCCACTCTTTCCTTACCTTCTCGGAACAGCTTGTGCCACTCAAAAAACACCTGATCTACCCATGGAAGCGTCACCGTAGGTCTCCTTAATCATGTTGTGAGTCTCTTTGCCCGTTTTACCAAGATTTACTGAAAATTTGATCGCGTATCGCTGATCCAGTACACGCTCGATGATTCTGCGTGACGAGGCGTTTCGACAGGGGTTCACAGTACAAGCGACCTCCTCTCTTCAACGGCCGAGAGCCGACTACCGATTTTCCCCAGCATTCCCAATATCCCCCTTCAACGATCCTGCACGCGCAGACCACCTCTCGTCTGACCGTTCACCCAGGAAAAATCCAGTCCTACTACTTTCAGAGCAGACCCTGTATACGACCTTCTTCTGCAGCGTGTGTATGTGTTCTGCTACGGTTTGTATGTCCCGTTTAGTAGCTTGCAAGGCCAGCTACTAGTTTCAACGGCCACGATTACACTGTAAATTTCCCTTAAAACACTGCTCATGAAGTGATCTGCCTCTTATTTTCTTCTCGGCGTATATGCCAGGACAATACTAAACATTGACTGTTATAAACAGAGGGACTGTAGGGCAACTTGGGTTATAAAATCCACATTATATTTGAAGAAAAACTTCCTTTCATGGTTGTGTGAGAGACAGTTTAAAATTACAACTGCACCACCTTCAGCAAAATTAAGTGCATTATAAGCAAGGGCAATCAAGATAAAGTGACAAACGTTCAGTCCTGCTTAAAAAATCTCCATACAAAATTTCCAAGAGACCAAAATTCAACCAATGTCTGTCAGTGAGTTCTTGAAGAGTACATGTGTATTCTGAGGCTCCTGTAGTAGATTTAATAATATCCTCTCGGCCTTCTTCTCCATAGCATTACCTGCGCAGCGCCTATTACGTCTATAACACATAATGAAGCTGGTGCCGGTAAGCTGCAAGCAATAGATGTTCATCCAACTCTTACTGAAAGAGATGAGAGCTACGAAAACGATTCATACGAAGGCAGCCAGTCAAAAGAAGGCAGTGAGTCGGAAGAAGACAGCCAATCGGAGGAAGACAGCCAGTCGGAGGAAGACAGCCAGTCGGTGGAAGGCAGTCAGTCAGAAGAAGGCAGCCAATCGGAGGAGGACAGCCAGCCGGCGGAAGGCAGCCAGTCAGAAGACAGCCAGTCGGAAGAAGACACCCGGTCAGCGGAAGACAGCCAGTCAGAAGAAGACAGTCCTTCAGAAGAAGGCAGCCCGTCAGAAGAAGACAGCCAGTCAGAAGAAGGCAGCCAGTCTGCGGAAGACAGCCAGTCAGAAGAAGACAGTCCGTCAAAAGAAGACAGCCCGTCAGAAGAAGACAGCGAGTCAGAAGAAGACAGCCAGTCAGCGGATGACAGTCCGTCAGAAGAAGACAGTCCGTCAGAAGAAGACAGTCCGTCAGAAGAAGACAGCCAGTCAGAAGAAGACAGCCAGTCAGCGGAAGACAGTCCGTCAGAAGAAGACAGTCCGTCAGAAGAAGACAGCCAGTCAGAAGAAGACAGCCAGTCAGCGGAAGACAGTCCGTCAAAAGAAGACAGTCCGTCAGAAGAAGACAGCCAGTCAGAAGAAGACAGCCAGTCAGCGGAAGACAGCCAGTCAAAAGGAGACAGTCCGTCAGAAGAAGACAGCCATTCGGAGGAAGACAGCCGGCCGGAGGAAGGTAGCCAGTCGGAAGAAGAAAGCCAGTCGGAAGAAGATAGCCAGTCAGAAGAAGACAGCCAATCGGAAGAAGGTAGCCGATCGGAAGAAGGCAGCAATTCGGAAGAAGACAGCCAGTCAGAAGAAGACAGTCAGTCGGAGGAAGACAGCCAGTCGAAGGAAGGCAGTCAGTCAGAAGAAGACAGCCAATCGGAGGAAGACAGCCGGCCGGAGGAAGGTAGCCAGTCGGAAGAAGACAACCCGTCAGAAGAAGACAGCCAATCAGAAGAAGGTAGCCGATCGGAAGAAGGCAGCAATTCGGAAGAAGACAGCCAGTCAGAAGAAGACAGTCAGTCGGAGGAAGACAGCCAGTCGAAGGAAGGCAGTCAGTCAGAAGAAGACAGCCAATCGGAGGAAGGCAGCCGGCCGGAGGAAGGTAGCCAGTCGGAAGAAGACAGCCAGTCGGAAGAAGACAGCCAATCGGAAGAAGGTAGCCGATCGGAAGAAGGCAGCAATTCGGAAGAAGACAGCCAGTCAGAAGAAGACAGTCAGTCGGAGGAAGACAGCCAGTCGAAGGAAGGCAGTCAGTCAGAAGAAGACAGCCAATCGGAGGAAGACAGCCGGCTGGAGGAAGGTAGCCAGTCGGAAGAAGACAGCCAGTCGGAAGAAGACAGCCAGTCAGAAGAAGACAGCCAATCGGAAGAAGGTAGCCGATCGGAAGAAGACAGCCAGTCAGCGGGAGACAGCCAGTCAGAAGACAGTCCATCAGAAGAAGACAGCCAGTCAGAAGACAGCCAATCGGAAGAAGGTAGCCGATCGGAAGAAGGCAGCAATTCGGAAGAAGACGGCCAGTCGGAAGAAGACAGCCAATCGGATGAAGACAGCCAGTCAGAAGCAGACAGCCAGTCAGCGGGAGACAGCCAGTCAGAAGAAGACAGTCCGTCAGAAGAAGACAGCCAGTCAGAAGAAAACAGCCAGTCGAAAGAAGACAGCCAGTCAGAAGAAGGCAGCCCGTCAGAAGAAGACAGCCAGTCGGAAGAAGACAGCCAGTCAGAAGAAGGCAGCCAGTCGAACGAAGACAGCCAGTCAGAAGAAGACAGCCCGTCAGAAGAAGACAGCCAGTCGAAAGAAGACAGCCAGTCAGAAGAAGACAGACAGTCGGATGAAGTCAGCCATTCGGAAGAAGATAGCCAATCAGAAGAAGACAGCCAATCGGAGGAAGGCAGCCAGTCGGAAGAAGACAGCCAGTCGGAAGACGAAAGCCAGTCAGAAGAAAGCCAGTCGGAAGAGGGCAGCCAGTAAGAAGAAGGCAGCCAATCAGAAGAGAGAGGATAATTAAATGAGAATAGCCAATTACGGTTTTGTCAGTGATTGTCTGTAGCATCGATTGGCCACCTCCATGTGATGGGATTAAATAAAGGAAAAAATTTCACGGTACCTTTGAACTTCATTGTGTTTGTCACTTCTGTCTGCTTATTTAAGGCTGAACTCCATGTACGCGAAAACTCACGCGAACGCGACAGCGGCAAGCGACACCGTCGCGCGAAGCGAAATACCCGTGTCGCTTGTCCTGTCGCTCGGATCTGCACTCACAGAAAATTTCGCTCGTCGCCCGGAAGTTGCCAACGCGATTAGCCAATAGCAGCTAATCTGGCAGCGTACGTCACTACCGAGCCTCTTGCCGGCTCTGGCAAAGATGGCGCTGGCTCTGGCCTGGAATCTTGCTTCACCACCGATTCGTCGTTGTCGCTACGCTGTGCCCCACGTTCACGGCGAACTAAATGCTCACGAAGCTTTAGCTTTCTCTGAACTTGCGTCAACCACAAAATTTTAGCGATAAAACACCCCGGATTTTCAGATTGCTTGTGTTTACTGTGCTGCTAGGCTTAGCGAGTATGCGTCGTTTGAGGTCAGAAAGCGCGCGAGGTTCAAACAGGTGTGCGCCCCACGCTCAGGCAACATGGCGGCGCCCGTGACAATAACATAAAATGACATGCAATGACATACAATGACAAAGCTGTAAACACGTTTTATTTGACATTTTTCTGCCCAAAATTTTAATCCTTGCAAATAATGTGACTTGTTATAACGCAAACAGCTTTGCGATGTATTATGCCAGCAACACTGATCGTCGTCTCCATTTCGCGTTCGCGTTGTCGTGTCGCTATGCATGGAGCTTGGCCGGTGGGCGAAGGAGCGACAGCCAGCCGTCGTCGCCGCGCCGCCTCGTCGCGTCGCTTACTTTTTCGCGTACATGGAGCTCAGTCTTTACGCTGCAGAACCGCCTAAATAAGATGGCGCCTGCGCACTCAAAGGTAGGTCTCAGAATTAGAAGGCATCCTTCATTAACAGCACTATTATAATGCTATAAAATGAATATTTCAGGGTGATCTGCATTTCTTCTGTCCCTGGGCACATTTATTGGGCGGTCACTGTAGTAAAAAGTGGCAGAACGCCTCCTTTTGTGCGCTAACGCTGACGCCCCGCTTAATTCATTTCATACTGCAAGGAATAAATGTCACATTTTGATTTTCATTCCTCACAAGCAATACTAGCAAGAAAGTGTGTAATGCATATTCTTTCCTTGATTGCGTATTTACTGCGCCGCAGATATACTAAGATCATGAAGACGTTTCTTGGCACAGCTGTATTAAAACGCCTGATTGATTTTTCTTGGTGTCATGACAACAGATATCTTGTATGAGGATTGACGTCAACGGCTGGATTTCTTGCAATACAATGGTATGCAAAGAGCAGCTTACAGTAAGGGAAGTGATGTGCTTTGATGCCTTTGATAGATCGCTGAAGTTAACGGCAACTGCAGCTTTTTACACACCGTGGTCATTTGTAAGTACGTTGAAATCTAGCCGACATGGTCTTTCCGCCATACACTGTCTACTGCGTATAAGCATCAGCAAGTTCCATTGAATTTCTTGTTCATAATCATTTTGGATGATTAGTTATTTTAAGTAGTGGTAAGTGGAGTCCGAATTTTTGTGTTTTCAGCAAATATCGAAGCGCTAGGCGGGAGAGTTTGTGCATTCCCTTCATTTCAACTACAGCGCTACACGCGCAGTACAAACGGGAAGTGGAAAGAGCTGTGTTGTCCACTTCCGCTTTGTCTTTTCTGTCGCGCGTTGATTGAACTACTGGAGAATGTGAAATTGCTTAGAATAGTTTATTTTACAGTTTGTAGCATTGACAAAGATAGCGACATAAATTCTAACTGGCAAATTTATTTCACGTACTAATTACAAACTTCCGTTCTCAGTCACATTCTCTTCCTTTCGTTTAGCCTTTAACCAGGTGGCAGAAATTTGGACCTTCTAGCGTTCCACACGTGCGTGAGTGCGAATACGACGAAGTGCTGTCATTCTTTTAATGTTACAATAATTTATATATAACACATGATTTTTAAAGTTCCCTTTAAAAACCCAAGTGAATGCCTCAGCCATGGGTGAACATTGATCGATAATGAGACAGTAATATATTACTGCGTCATTACCGATCAATGTTCATCCACTTGGATTTTTGACTGTCACTGTAAGCAATGACTACAAGCATAATTATAATTATGCTTGAAGTTATTTTCCTCCAACTAAAATTCACGACGCCGTCCTCACACTTTGGCCATGCAGGAAAAGGTAACGGCTTTTCTTCGATTCCTAAAGGTGATTAGATTAAACTCTTTATCACCGATATTTTAACGGTGAGCCACCTACAAAGCGCAATAATAATGTTCCTAATCCTTGAGAACCTAGCAGTAATATCAACAATACCATGTGCCGGTCAGGACAGGCAACGGTTGACATGTGGGGACACAAAGGAACGCTGGTGCAGAATTCAGATTTTTTTGTGCCCACAAGCAGAAGGCGTAATAGGAGTAAGTGCACTCGAAGGTCGTCGCGGTCGCAATACTTGCGGCCTTCGGCTGCGCTTAATTTAAGAATGGCGGCGAACTTTCGAGAGAAGGGCGCTTAAACAACACTAATCACGAGCTTCGTCGAAGCTGTTGTGCGTGGTCATAGTCGTTGCAGGAAAATCTGACCTCGTCTCGCGTGACGTCTGCGTCACGCGTGGCGTCTGCGTCACGCGTGGCGTCTGCGTCACCACCGAGAGATCGTCCCGATCAGAAATTCAAAGGAACGGCAGATAATAAGATGCAAAGCATGACGACTGGCGGGGCAGGATGATGGGAGATAGAAGAGAAGGCGAATGGCTTTCCGCTATGGTGCATGAGATGATCAGAGGAGCGTTGGCCCTCTACGTTGCTTTGCCACATGTCGACAGGCGTCGACGGCGGAGACACAGGACCGCACCGAACAGCATGAGCTTGAGGGGCTGTGTGCTCACGTGTGTGCGGTTTCTCGTGTCAGTGGGGTCGTAGCGTCACTGTCACCGCAGCGTCGCCTTCGGTTTTGAAGCGAAGGCGTCACTACGCTAGGTGAAGCCAGTTTTGCGGTGACCCCGTTTCACCTTCTAATGACCTTGAGCTTCAAAGCAACGGAAAGGCGCATATAACTGACCCCATTGGACAGACGACACCTTAGACTCGCTTTAAGTATTCGAAACCGATGAAGCAGGAGCTTCGAAAGCAAAGGAAAGGCGTATAACTGGCTCCTTGAAACAGTGTTCACCCCAGTCGTGCTTTAAGCTACGTGGCGGTAGTGACGGACGTACGCTGCATGCGTTGGCATTGACAACGTAGTGGAAGACACGCGGCACTGCAGCAATAGGCAGCAGCGTTCATTGGGTGAGCAAACTCTCGCGATCAATAATTAAATGCCACCTGCCAGGGTGGCAGGGTGGGCGAGCTGCCTATCCAGTGTCCGGAGCGCACTCAACGTTACAGATGCCAAGACGTGTATGGTTGCCTGATGCGCCATAGCTCGCGCTCGCTAACCAGGTTCGGCGGTAGTTGAACAGCAGCTAATTATTTCGTCTTCTTAGGTCTGTGCTGAGGGAAGGGGGGGAGGGGGGGAAGCGGTGTGGTTGGTTCTGGTCTGGCTGGTCGGGGTATAGCCGGGCGGCGAGTACCACGAACTCACACCTGACAACCAAGGTTGACGCAGGGTGTCCAAGATGCAGGGCCAGGACGAGGAATGCCCGCGCCTGTACCGAATGTTACGGACGACATGACGTATGGTGATAGCTCAGCGGAATGCGCCACTGCCCGCTTCTTAGCCTTCGTAGTTGGTGACAGTATGTGCCACAGTAATCGCTCTTGAAAAAGTTTAACAAACTCTTCTGCTGATTTTGCCGTATGTTTTAGAGTCCGCGCAGAGAGAGTGAGGAGTAGAAAAGACGGAAGGGCGGTTGATCAGGAAAGGTCCATGGGAAAGGTGCTGGTTTGCTGCACTGCACTGTGGGAAGGGGAGAGCTAATATATGCAGGGGAAGAGAGAGGGTTCGTTGACGGAAAAGGCAGAGAGGTTGGCCGGAAAAATGAATATCTGGCCTGCTACTCTGCACTGGGGAACGGGAAGAAGGGAAAAAAGAGGGTCACGATGGGGGATGATGATGATGGGAGGAGGCGGACGAAAAAAGACAAGGCACACTTGCCAACATCACGGACGCGAGGCCCGTGTCGCTTAAAAAGCGTGGAGGTGGAAAGAGAACCTATAGTTAAGAATCAAGCACAAAAAGAATGATTATACTTTGGTCACGACGGAGTCATAACCACAATCTCGCCACTACCTTTAACAGCCCGGAACCACCTGCTACGGGAAGAAAACCGCTCAATATTAAAAAAAAGAAAAAAGATTTTCAACCGGCAGCATAGTTTGCGTCTGCTGCCGGAACACAGACGCAAAAGAACATGCCGATAACCAGCGCCTTAAGCTTATATCACCTCGAGCAACCTGACAGTGATGTCGATCTTGCCTGATCTTGACGCAAGCCACCTTGACAAACATTTCATGTTCCGCAGCTTAGTGCGACGTGTAGCGCGCAGGCAGTCTCTCTTTGTTCCTTGCGCGAACCTGCAGTCGTCTGGGTATTATCACCGCAGCAGTGGCGCCAAGTGTGCTGCTTGACGTTGAAGCAAGAGTCACGCCGTACTTCAATTGGGAGTCGTTTCTGATGCTATCCATGTAGGTATACGTGATAAGCGTTCTGATGCCAATGCCATAGTGCGATGATTTCAGGCGTTAGCATCTATGCGACGTACAGAGCAGCTCCTTCGTTCAGTCACAGTGCCCGCAAGCCACTTCGACATTCTTCTGTAGTTCTTGGCCAAAGCCGAACCGGCCAATGTAAAGGCACGAGAAGTGAAGCTGCATACGTCGGAGTGCACGTCCACGCCTAACGAGACAAGAAAGTGGCGGGAACTGCTTTAGTCGTTGCATAAGGAGTAGTTCTGCTTGTCAATAGCAAGTTCTCACGTATTGTTTCCACACTGCCAGCGATGATTTTTATTGCGTAAGCAATGCTGCGCCAGGTTTCGAGCCGTCGCGTAGCTCCCGGCGGTGGCCGAGGTCAGATGGAGCGCCGTTGCCATAGCAACCGTTTCAGCCGCGCTCCAGCAGGCGGCAGGACCGTCTCTGCGCCGCCGCCGCTGCCGCGCGTCGGCGCATGTGTCGGGATGTGGAGAGAGGAAGCGGGAGGGAAACGGGGAATAAATACGCACGTTCGCTTGCTTACGCAACTTGCCCCCCCCCCCTCCCGGACGCTCATGCGGACCACTATCCCGTTTTCTTTCGCTTTCACTAAAGCTTACCCAATCACTAAAATTTATTTTAGAGGTCTGTGGTTAACAATTAAAGATCAATTTATTTCACATGTTTCTAATCTTTACTGGTCGCATTTAATGTCAGTAACAGCTGCAGAATTGGCTTTCGATACGTTTTCATTGCTCTATACCAGTGCCCAAGCAGTTCCTCTAAAATTGTTAAGTGTCGTAAAACATATTCCCTTTCAAATAACCCTTGGTTAACAATCGGCCTGCTAACTCTATACCGAATTCTGCTGCAGAACACTATAACCTTTTGTTAACGTAAATATGAAGTATATTTAATTAGATATTACTATTCTACAATTTAAAAAGATATAGGATTTAATTCCTGCACCGTGAGAGCACCTTTTGCTACTCGCCTTGTTGTCCAAACTGAAAACATTCGCCAATGCTGGAGTATTTACGCCAGCAGGGTTGCTATAGGCTGCATTCTGGCACAGATCTCATTTCGCACTAGAATAGGAATTTTCAGCCAAACAATGAAGCTGACCATGAAGTTCAAGCTTCATGGCATCCTGCCTGCATGGTCAGAGGCACCCTTTTTCCCTCTAGGCAATTTCAAGAGGATGTGTTCTT
This sequence comes from Amblyomma mixtum, assembly GCF_055824585.1. NCBI lineage: Eukaryota > Metazoa > Arthropoda > Arachnida > Ixodida > Ixodidae > Amblyomma > Amblyomma mixtum. The sequence continues at coordinate 241,824,278 of NC_143013.1, forward strand.
GTGTGCACAGTGGGAAAGATTAATTTCCAACCAGTACTCATTCTAGCCAACAGGAAGAGAGTGAAACAATTCTTTTAAAGGGGTCGTGAAACGTTTTCCGAAAATTTTGAACGACGTGTGTATTTGGAATTCTGACCCTTCATTCTATAGTATACTTTGGTTCGTTTCATCGTCTGGGTTGATTGAATAGCGAAAAAAACTAAATTTCGGTTTCCCAGCGCGCGTCCCCCTCAACTCACAGAAAAGGTCATTTTAAGAAGCCAATCAGAGGCTTCTGTCGTCAACACAACATGGCGGCGTAGCGAGGCCTGTTTAGCCATAGTTGACCGAGGTTACAGCACGCATATTGACTCGAATGTGGCACCGTCGTCTGCTCAGAATGGAGTCTGCTAGCTCTCAAGCTGACACATGTGCGAAAACTTGGACGGCGCGCCGCACCAGTCGCCGCTTGCGAACTGCCGCCTACAGCAAGCAGGGACACGGAGCGGCAAGCATCTTTGCGCCACTTGACTCATGCCCGGCCCACATCCGGTGTAACACTTTGCCACCGCACACCAGCGCCTGCGCGCTGCTTGGCTACTGAAGTTCGCACCAGAAAAGACAAAATAGCGATGTTATCAGAAAGACTGCCGGCTGTACTCGGGCGGCCACAAAGCATGCCTACCCACGTAGCGCGCTTTCGGCAACGGCGCTGGACGCGGGCGCGCCGGACGACGAACAGCACTGCTCTCTGGCTGCCCTGGTCGTCGCTAGGCCTGTTTTGCACCGAAGTCGCGGTGGACAGCGCTTCGGAAGTAGCCTGGGTTATGATAAAATGCCTGCTTTTGGCATCGCTTTACTGTCAACAGCATCGTCTCACAACAAAACATATGGTCATTGTTGCGGTGCGCTCGGCAGCGGAGCTATATAGCGGACGCCAGGCGCGCAAGCCGGACCGCAACGGCCGCGGGCAGCGGCAGCTGAGCGGCGGTTGTGGCAAGAATTTTGCTCGTATTACAGTTGCTGCTTCTACCAGCAACTCGGCATTGTACAACGATCCTCAAAAATGATCTATTTTCCACACTTCTTGCTCCCAAAGTTTATTATTTACATGAAGAAAAATATTTAGCTCATTTTTATGACGCCAGCGGACGGGATCCAGGTTTGCCGGCCGGCCTGCAGCCTCGCTGTATTTCACATTCGCACCAGAAAAGACAAAACAGCGCCATGCTATCAGAAAGGCTGCCTGTTATATTCGAGCAGTGGCAGCATGCCGAGCTTTCGGCAACGATGCCGCCTGCGGACGCGCCGGGCGATGAAGCTGCGATCGAGGCTTGCCGGCGGCCCTGGTCGTCGCTAAGCCTACCTGGTTTTGCATCGATACTATCGATACCGCAGCTGAGGGAGCTTCGGAACTGGTCAGCGCTGTAAAAGGTACTACTCTCGTCACCCCTTTAACTGTGAACCTGTCCCATAATAAAATAAAGATATGCTCGATTTCCGCGACGCCAGCGGAGCTAGCAAATGCCAGCTATGCGAGCGGCGACCAGGCAGTAAATAAAGCGGTCATTGAATGAAATTTGCTTGTATCGCCGAATTGAATACTGCCAGCAACTCGGCATCAGCCAACGATCCTCGAAAATGATTCATTTTTGGCATTCATCTATTCCAGTGCTTGTTATGAGCGTGAAAAAGTAATACTAGCGTGTTTTTCTGACGCCGGCGGCCGGCATCCAGGCTGACAGGCCGGCCCCGAGAAACGCGTCCCCACGTCATTATCACGCTGGCGCTCTGCGCGCTCGCATTCTGCCCCTTGTCAGCGCGCCGCGTACGGCCTGTCATTGACATCGGTTGGGCGCAGGCGGCGAGCTGCTGTCAGTCGTTGTTACGCCGCTCGCAACGGCACGTCGCGTGCCCGGCAAGTAGCAGTCATGCCGAGAGACCGCGACACCTCTGCCTGCGGGAGCCCCGACCGTGAACCCCCGAACCCGGTCGTGGACTCGAGTCTTCATCTCTATCGCAAGGGGTGGGTTGACTCGCAGCCCCATCTGCAAATTATGCCTAACCCTCTTCACGCTTCTGGAATATATTTTCCTGCAGCAAAGAACAGAAGCGCGGAGCCGATGCGCGCCGCGATAGCTCACTCGTTCGTATCGAGTTCATGTAAAGAGAGAGTCGTCGAGGTGGGCTGGCCTTGCTCAGCTCGATTCTCTGACTCAAACCACCGCTGTCAAGGAACACCACCTAGATAGGTTCACGTAAGCAAGGCTATGTCGAGCCGCTGATACTGAAGCCAAGGAGGATGGAGAAGCAGAACCGAAACCGAAACTGGTCCCAGGTCAGTGATTGATGTTTAACAGAGTGCAATTACGTGTGCAAATAATTGGAAAACCTTTTTTCACTTTCTAAATTTCTCATAAAGCTATTATTTTAGGGCAAACGAAAGTTGAAATCTCTACGTTTCTGAAGATCTTAAAATGACGTAGTCGAGTAGTGCGTGTGCCAGCCGACGGCGGCGCATGGTCGTTTCATGAGCTCAAAAAGGCAGCGATTTCGAACGGGCTTTATTAAATGCAGACTCAATATTGAGTCGAAATATTTCGGAATTAGCATGTCGAATGTTTATGGAAGCAGTAAAAATTAAAATCGGGCAGCTTCATTTTCTTTTCACAACCCCTTTAAGTGATGCATGACCATGCTAGAGCCTTAAAGGGACACTGAGGAGAGCACTATTAATATATTTTTTATAGCAAAATCCGATAGTTCCGCATGTCATGGCTTTGTTGCCACTTGGCCGGCAGCGAAAAATGCATTTATTTCTAAGAAATTTGGATTCGAAGTTGAAAAGGTTTTTCCCGCCGCTGTGATTCAAACTTGGGATTCGGCTATGACGACAGAGGACTAAGTGACGTGAAACATGACGTGACATGACGTGATGCAGACTCCGTGATTTCTGGCTGCCAGCAGTGCGGCCAGCAGCAGCCGAAAAGAAAGCTACCGCCGGCCGCACGTTGAAGGCATCTATCGGCTATTGCGGCCGTCGCTACAGTCGCTTCGCTTACGTTTGCACCGGCGTTTTGCGAGCGTTACGATGGATCTCGTTCTCGAAGTCGTCAACGAAGTTCTCGCAAATAGACACCTTTAGCATACCGTGTACCTTGATACCGCTAGCGGAATACCGGGAGCCCGCCTAAGGGCCGTTTCACATGCTGCGACTAGAACGAAAATAGTCGGCCTAGTCGGTGACGCCGCAGTGCGATTTTCGCACAGTGTTTTCACATGCAACGCGTACCCAGCGAATTCGGTCGGAGGGACACGCAAGGTTGCTCGATGTTCGCATAGGCAACCCACGATTAAACCCGACAGAAACACTGCACGGAATGTGTTGATGATGTAATGACCAGCTTGTTTTTAGATGCAAGGCAATATTTCGTATGTTTTGATTAGAATAAACAGTTTTACTTACGCCGCGGGAACAGCTCCCACGTGACCCCACGCCGAGACGGCGCGTGACGTCACGTCACGTGCGAGTTGTTGCCGCGGCAGGTCTCGACGCACGTGCGCTCTCGCTCGCGCGCCTGGAGACCGGTCGTGGCCGCGGCAGCTGCTCCCGCGTGACGTCACGTCACGTGCCAACTCGGCGCTGCCCATTGGCCAGTCGCAGAGCGACCACACCGACGCTGCGACTGGATTCCAACCGGACGGAACTTGGTCGCAGGCCGTCTGCGGCTAGACCGACGGCCCTCCCCAGTCGCAGACCGACCGAATTCGCAGCGTCGCAGGCGAGAATCGCATGCATGTGAAACGGCCCTAACGCCGGCGAGCAGGCGCTGATTGGTCCCGATGATTCAGGCGAGCGCGTAGCTGCCTGGCACGTGGCGCCGTCTGGCGACGTCAAGGAGATTTGCGCATGCATTGGCTGCGCCTCAGTGATTTGTGCTTCTCGTGTCCTAGCGTTGCTAGAACCATTGGTTCTTTTGTTCTAGCAACACTGTTTTGTTATATGACGTCATGACGCTTGTACTTGCGAGTTTGGCCTGTGGCGGCGATACCTGTATTTTGGTTCTTGCTCTTTTCTACGTTACAAGAGCTTTGTTGTCCGTATGAGTGGCGTTTTTGTAATCAGGAGCTGGTATTCTGTCGATACAAGCCAACTTCAATTTCTCCTCAGTGTCCCTTTAATAACCTCTAGCATGGCCATGCTAGAGCCTTAGCCTCGTGCAGTGCATCTTTGTACCACGGATGTCACTTCTGAAATTCTGGTGGCACGGGTTTCAGGATGCAAAAGATATGCGCCATATCTATTGGTGAACAGCTGAATTTACAATGCAGTTTCCAAAGACCTCGACCACTCAGCAGTACCTTGCCCACAGAGGCCAGCAAAAAATTCGATTGCACTGATTCGAATTTGCCGCACTTGAATTCATTTCATGACAGTGGAGAAGAGCGTGGCGAGAGGAAGCGGTGATGTCAAACTGCGCATGCGCAGCGCGCTGGCAGTTGTTGCTTGGCGGCGGATTACACTGCTTCGACGTCCTTTCGTCGCATGTGACGTCATCATCCAGTTTTCCTCGTTTTTGAGCAATTTTAACCCAAATTATAGATCTTTCGGTGATCTTAAGTGGTAATTATGCTTAACTCTGCATTTTTCAATCTAATTTGACACAAATCCGGCGTTTTTCCACCCACTATGCTGCGACGACCTCCGGTGGATGTGACGTCACGCCGTTCCAGTCACTATATCGACGTCTGCGCTATATAGACACATTGTTTTGTTTTCTTTCGCTATAATTAGCTATGATAAATTAACTAATCACTCTACAGCGATCAAATTTGGCGTCTGTGTTACATTCTGTCCACTCTATCTGATGCTACCATTCGTTTCCTCCTATCCTGATTAGTTCTATCCTGATTAGTTGCCACGTTATTCGTGGAAGACAGCCTTACACCAGGACGTGACCTTGGCCACGAGAATGAGCCACAAAAGGCTTTTGTCTTAAAATGCACAGAAGCACTCTTGTCTACCACTTTTAGAGACCGTTGTAAAAGTTGTCACATAGGCCAGGACACAGCACAATGGCCCCAGGTCACCCTTGAACCTCCAGGCACCTGCTAACATCTTCCACAGCTAGTTTGGAGCCTTCACACTACACTCGCAAATACAGGCCTTTTTATTTTTTTTCACAGTCCTGGCAGGACCTCGTGCTCATACACACATAAAGTAGCAGAGAAAACTCAAGTGCTTACACTTTTTTTTTTTGACAATGACTACATGTGCTAGAGGTATGCCGCAAAAATTTGAACCACTTTCAAGAATATGCTGTGGATCTTGAGCAGTTTTAACAGGATAGATAAATGACAGGAAAACGCGGCTCTAAAGTTTGCTGCTCATGTTCCTGTGGGCACATGTCTGTGCACCTGTGAGCCAGAAAATTAAAAGGCTACTGTAGCTTCTCCATATTCGAGACATTCAACTCTTTTCGAACGTTGCTTTGTTTCCCAGACTGCTATTAAAAATTCTTCATAGAGCCTGGCTTGTTCTCATGTTGTACCTATGGAGCACTGTACGAGATTAGTTCCAAGACAGTTTAATCTGAAGAACCCTCAAGAGAAAAGTATACAACAGCTGTATCTTACTGCTACTCACCTATGGGGCAGAAACGTGGAGGCTAACAAAGAGGGTTCAGCTTAAGTTAAGGACAACGCAGCGAGCTATGGAAAGAAAAATGATAGGTGTAACATTAAAAGATCGGAAGCAGGCGGAGTGGGTGAGGGAACAAACGTTGGTTAATGACATCCTGGTCGAAATCAGGAGGAAGAATTGGCCTTGGGAGGGGGCATGTAATGCAAAGGCAAGATAACCGCTGGTCCTTAAGGGTAACGGAGTGTATTCCAAGAGAAGGCATACGTAGCAGGGGACGGCAGAAAGCTAGGTGGGCGGATGAGATTAAGAAGTTTGCGGGGATACTGTGGACGCAACTGGCAAATGACAGGGTTCACTGGGGACATGGGAGAGGCCTTTGCCCTGCAGTGGACGTAGTCAGGCTGATTATGATGACGGAGAGGATGATGACTATTTAACCTGTTCAGGATATGTCTGTCAGTTGCAAGAAGGCTCGGCATAAGGTGTCCGCCAAGGTAAGAAAATTTCTAACAGCTGCAAGAATGAAACTGCTCCAACTAAAGCCTCCCAGGTGAAAATGCTGCCCATTTCAGCGACCCATTTCCCCCATTGTAGTGAGTGATCAGCGGTGCAATAGCTCGCCCGCTAAAATTCTTCATTCTTATACACACAACAACCCATTTACATCTGACACAATATTTAAAGCATGACAGCGAAGCGTGACAAAATGCAAAGAAACACACAGGCTTCGCGTACAGTTGCCAAAATTTCTTCTTTTAATGTCTTCCAGCTAACAACATTCTACACGGGGACACTGTTCACCTCAATTACTAGTCGCGCATCACCCACTCAACAAAATCTCTCTGCACGTGCCGCAAGAGTTCATCAAAAGCGCAGACGTATCTCCTAGGTGGCCAAATTTTGTACTGCAATGTAGGGCTTCAGACAGCCATCGTGGGACCCCAATGCACTCCTAGAAAGTAACAGAGAACTGGCAGTAAAAAACAAGAAAGAAAACAAAACTATATTATGCCTGTATCAATCCCTTGGTTCACTATTTTTTAGGAGCACAAATTGTCGCTCAGCATCAACGTGCCTTCAAGGTAAATGACAAGGAGCCAAGGCTAGTGCTTATTTCAGTATCTATTAACGCATATTAAAATCAAGCAAAAACTTTACAACACGAATCGGACTAAATCAGATTAAACTGTTAACAGCGTACATATCAAACGCCTTACTGCCCGCATGCCATAGTAGAAAACAGTACATGAGTTCCTAGCACTTCAACTTCTCGTCTTGTACACACAGCTCCTCCAAAAAACAAGAAGGTAACGAATGCGAAGAATATAAAGTAATATCTGAAAATTAGCTGCACATCGGAAGTTTTCGAAACAAGGCTAGCGTAACTTTGCTGTTGAGTCGGTCCTCGCTAACATCCCATACTTTGACTACACCACAAAAGTGGCTTGATGAAGAAAAAAAAAGAAAGAAAGCTTCTGAAGAGCTACAACAATTATGAGAAGTATGGCAAACAACGGGAAACAAAAACAGCAGGAGTTCAAAATCGGGATCAAAAATAAACGACCGACATGCAAAGTCTCGCGACGACAGTTCACTGCAGTGACCTGTGAATGCTATGGGGTAGGTAAAAAAAATAAAACAGTCGAAAAAGTTAAGTCTGGTTCCTGGGCCATTGTAGAGAGGCGGTGGAGCACAATGGAGCCAATGCTGTCCACGAGCATTGTGCATCGTCTACTCCCACTCTGTCGTTCCTGGCGGCTTGGGCGTGAGGTCGTACATGACACGAGAGATGCCTGGAACTCCCTGGATTTCACCCACCATCTTCTTGATCACCTGCACGGAACAGCAAAATAAATGGGTGAGTTGCGACATACTTTTGGAACCTTGACAACATAATGCTCAAGAATGTGCACATGCATGCACATGCATGCACACACAGAGAGAGACAATTAAAAAACAGATTGAACTGTAATTAAGTGCTCTCCAAGAGCTCTAAAGTCCTGTTAATACCACTAGATGGGTGCAGAAAGATTTCAAAACTACTATTTCAAATAAAAATTGTAGAATGTAATGTCCACACCCTTGTGGCCACAGTGCTGCTGTGAACAAGCTTTTTGGGAGCAGTCCCATCAGACAACTATTATTAAAACAAAAGTATGCAGTAAAACAGAGCAAACGATTCGAATGGCAGAAAACAGTCCTCAATCAAAAAGAGAGTTGACCATCTTGTACTCCCAGCTGCTACAGAGGAAAGGAAGAAAACGTAAGATAGCCAATAAAAGGGGTTACGGCTCCTTTAAATCTCACAACCAGAATGGAACGCCCGCCACTGGAAAGGACATAATTGCTGGATAACACCCATTCTGCACGTATTAGTTCACATGTGGGATTCATTCCCATTTCAGCCACATGAATACATTGAGACCATAAATACAAAGTGATGGAGGAGTATGTGACATGAAATTTAAAGAAAAAAAAAGGGGGGTATTAAATTGTAATATAACATGATCTCAACCTGTCAAGCCAACTAAGTCGAGGGTTCTGGAAAAAATGAAAATGGCACGCTAATATACGGAAGCAACGAATATAAAGATTTTATCTGAGATGCAATGCGACGTCATCAAGTGCAGCAAAGCTTCCGATGCATTAACGTATATGGTCACCCATACAGCTGTGGCCCCCATCATGCTATCCCAGAGCTGCTGTGTGTGTCGTGCTAACCAGTCCTGTACCCATTCATCCTTCTTTCACAGCCACCCCCTTTTCTGCCCACGCACTTCAAGCGGTCCCATGACCATCAAAAGGATAGGCTTCTCCTAACAGCCTGCAAGTTTGATAGTGAAGGTTGCTGTAGCCATCAGAAAAAAATAATTTCGTCACATTCGTACCTTGGTTCTGAATATAACATGAGGTGCACTCTAAGGTCAAAGAACTAAGCAAAAAAAAAAAAAAAACTTGTTAAATTCGTGTAAATACACTATGTGCAGCATACATCGGCAACATTGCTGCACAGACATGAGTTGCCACTTGATATACTGCTTATTTAAGAACACGGTGTTACAGCTCTTTTTGCATAACTGTATGTTAGTCCTGGGACACAGATATACATAGCTCAAGTCAATTCAGAAAATAGCTGTGCTCTGTTTTACCACAGTCGTGTTCAGTTCAATGGTAGTTCAGTTTAGCAATGCAAACTACTGGAACCGTAGGCAGCCTCAACATGTACACCTCAGGTCCTAAAACCCCCATCATAAGTGCAGGTTAAAGAATGAAAATGTTTTTCAGTAGGGGGCTTATTGCTGCCTGGAGTTACACACAGCAAGCTTGGCTGCACTGTATCCGACATCACTGCTACAGTTTACCTCGGTCACAGCCCAACCATTTCATGATCACCTGCTGTACTCTGCAGACTCCTTCAAGCCCACTTCACCGCAACACTGACCATTCCAAGGATGGACGGATGTCACCTCCACATGCATGCTGAATTCTACTGCGGTTTATAGTGAAAAAGCAACTAAGGCTGTCATGCATCAAACTAAGATTTCTTTTTTAAATTCAGGGGGGCACTTTGTTGACCTAAAGTGCGGCGAGGCGAAAGCCTTAAGTGCGGTGTTGCTGCTTGAGTCACTGATGTGTGGTTAAGATGTTAATTAAGTACACAATTGTTTGTGAATCTTAAATGATGGAGAACACTGGAGGGCGTTTGGGAGGCATCCGTCTGATTCGACGCCTTTCTGCAAACACTCTCCAGCGTCCTAGACAAGCGTCCTAAATATGCGTTGGCAGGAAGTAGCGTAGCCATTAACATGCTCGGCTGCGGAACGGAAAGGTGGTGGTTTGAATCCCATCGTGCACAAAGATTTTTTTTTCTGGCCTGGCTAGAAAAAGTGCGACACCTCTGCTGACAACCTTCTGTTGACAACGATGAGGCATTAAAGGCTTTCGCCTTAATATGCCCGCTTATGTGGCACAGAACTACAATGTCACTTTTTTAAATGCGATAACTTGTTCAGAAGCTCTGCTTCTCTAAATAACGTAAAAAGACGTGAGAAAAAAGAATGCAAAACGAGCGTAAAAGCAGGCATACAAAAGCAAAATGTAGAAACAGGTTTAAAATATAAAAGCAAAGAATGTAAACTGCTAAAATGTAAATAACATGCAAAAGTTTACTACAGAGGTAACGCTCAGTCGGGTGTTACACACGGAACCCTGCCCCCCCAACCCCTCCCCACACTCATCACTCACGTCCAGGGGCAGGTGTCGGTTGGGCGTGGCGGGGATGCCCGTCATGAAGTCCTGGGTGATGAAGGTGCGCACCACCACCGAGTGCTGGCACGAGGGCTGCCGGCTCACCACGTCCCGGTCCAGGTGCAGGGGCAGCAGGATGACGGGCATCTGGGAGAGGGAGGACACGTGGCCGGACGCCCGCAGAGCCCGCTGGGCCAAGAAGTCACACTGGCGCAGCGTGCTCAGCACCAGCGGGGTCAGGTACGTGGGCGTCACGTCTTGCACGGGGAACGCCACGGGCCCACCAAAGATGTACACCACCCTGCGTAAAGAGCAACAGCAGTGAAGTGTCTCCTCCTCAAGAAGAGCAAAGGACAGCACGCTTCTTCGGCATGATATGCTCAGCCACGAGTCTGCAGTGTGCATACAGCCCTGAAAGATCCTCGCAGCTCTCACACTTCTTCCCGCAGTTCGCAAGTGAAGCATGGTCAACCAGCAGTGGTGAGGTAACAACAACCTTGACACCACCTGTCAAGCCAAGGATTGAACAGGGGACCAAATACTGCTGGATGAGAGCGCCATGCATGTTGAAGAAGCCCAACAGCGACAACAGCAATAAACATAAAATGAGCCTTGATTTGGTTTGGTTTATGGTTGAACATCCCAACTCAGGCTACAAGGGACGCCGTAGTGGAGGGCTCCAGAATAATTTCTACCCCCTGGGGTTCTTTAACGTGCACTGATGTTGCACAGTACATGGGCCTCAAGCATGTTTCCTTGCATTAAAATCGTACTGAAATGCAATCGCAGTGGTCAGGATCGAGCCCGCGCCTTTCAGGTCAGTAGCACAGCAACATAACCAATGAGGCACCGCGTCGGCTAAAATGTGCCTTGATAATGGGAGCTGTTTGGACTAGCTGGTGGCGAAACGTAGTAAGGGTTCCACAGTGAGGGAGGAACAAAGCAGGAGAGAAACACTTAGCAAGTGCAGTTGTTCACGCGAGTCTTCTTCCACTCGAGTGGTGTAACCATAATTAAGAACACTGACAAACTTTTCCATGTGCCTCTAATGATCTGTCCACTGCATGGCAGGAATTACTACCCATTTACAGTTCACAATTTCTTTTTACATTATTCACCAGTTTGACAACATGAAAGTGGACAAAATAGAGTGTAAAAGGGAAAAGCAATAGGTTAGCAGCTGCCACCACAGGGGGCACAACGTTGCCCCAACAAAAAAGGAACAGGGAGGATATACCCTATTTACTAATGTAATTTCTGAAAAAAAAAAAAAAAAACTGTTACCCACATATTTCGAGCTCTATGCTGCGCCAGAACACAGGTACACAGGTGCGTGCAAAGCAGGCTCAGGGAAGATCAGGGCGGCCGCATCACCGTGTGCGGTTGCGAAAGGTGCAAGTGGCGAAAGCACAAACTGTGTGCTGTTTACCCAGAATGCTTGCGCTGGTGGTTACGTCCGTGCCCAAATACAGAACTACTGAACTGTTTGCTGCCAGTCAGCCGAGCCGCACGTGAGGGCACCATTTTTGCTTTCTCCGCCTCCCACTGCTGGCTTCATTAATGCATCATCGCATGTTCATTGCTTAGAGCTGCACATCCACAGTCAAGCCATACAGCAGGGGACTAGATAACGTGGGGCGGGTATGCTTCTAATATGTGGAAAATTTTTTTCGTGCCAGCGAGGGCTGTGGGATAGGGGAATCAATGTATAGGCGGCAATATACAGTATATATTGCACGTTATGTCGTTTGTAGAGTTTTCCAGGACATGTTCAGAAAATTTTCGCGTAATTTTCATACCAACTTTTTGAAGCCCTAATTTTTTTAAGAAGAAAACAAGTGTGCAAATTGCACAAGTAAATACGGTAGTTTGAAAGGATAAATAAGACTCCACAGCTAGTACTATAAATTCATTGTCATAATACTACAGCACTAAGTCAACAAGTTTCTTGAACGCATCCATTTCAGGCAATTGTCAGCAGGCTTTGTCAAAAAGCTAAATTTATAACCGAAATTTCAATAGCCCGAACCCTATTTAGATTTTCGACCATGAATTACATCACATTCGGCTCATGATGAGAAGCAGAACAAAGCCATATGGCACTACGCCCAGCATGGTGTAGGGTACCTGTTGATGTTGTGACAGATCTTGGGGATGAGCTTGGCCAGGCGCATGATGTCCTCCCAGTCCGTGGGCTCCTCCGTTGACGAGAGACCCACCACGTAGCTGTACGTCCGCCGGTCACCCTGCCAACAACACCAGAGAGAATTCCTTTGTTCACCAACGAAGCCATCAGAAGCAAAACACGCCTCATATGAAGCATGTCACACAGTAAACACAGAAAGAGCCAGAACTAACTTCGAATAGCATAGCACGTATCATATGGGTTGTCTTCAGGAGGGACAAAGCTTTCAACAACAGCTTTTTTATTTCTTGCTGGATTTTGATAACAACTTTCTCCGCATGCTAGTAATGTTTGGTTTTGGTTTGTTAGGGTTTAACGCAGCAAATGACTCATTATGAGGGACGCCGTAGTGAAGGGCTCCCGAAATTTCGACCACCTGGGGTTCTCTAACATGCACTGACATCGCAGAGTACACGGGCCTCTTGAATTTCGCCTCCATCGAAATTCAGCCACCGCAGCCGGGATCGAACCCAAGTCTTTTGGGTCAGCAGCCGAGCGCCATAACGATTGAGCCACCGAGCGAGACAGTGCTAGTAATGCACTTCAGTGCACAATCTTTCAGCATTATATCTGGACCAGTCTTTTTTAAACACATTTTTCTCTCATACTCCTTGTGAACCATCTGCAGACTAGACGAAACATGGGACAAGATTTACTCAACACTCGCTGCATTTCTGAATGTATGCTGCACGAGATGAAAATCAAGACTTTTTTCCCATGACTTTTTCTTTTTCATATTTTACGAAGTAGTTAGCACAGACATTTCTAAACTGAAGAAAGATGTCACTCCAAAAATCTACAATTCATCAAAATGAAAAAGCAGGAATGTTGCCATGCCATGTTGCCATGCCATGCTGCATGCCATGTTGCCATGCCATGTTGCCATGCCATGTTGCCATGCCATGCTGCCATGCCATGTTGCCATGGCTCACATGTTCAAATAAATCATGTAAAGTGGCGCAGAGAGAGTTTGGAACATCCAAAATTCTGCATACTGTACACAACACACTCCGGCCAGGGAATTTTATGAATTCACATCATCCTGAAATACGTATCAACCATGTTCGCACTTCTTATAATTATTACTATTATTAATAGAGCTTGTCCCACTGCATGAGGCACAAAAGGCTTTCAAGTGCCCAGATGAATGATAAGATCAAATGAACAGCAAACTCCAAGCATACGTGAACGCTGCTACAACTAGCAAGTACACACAGAAACCGGAATGGAGTCTAAAAGTGACAACACACGTACCTGGACACCGACACTCTTGATAGGCAGCAGAGTGGACGTGAGCTTGTACTGCTGTGAGACGCGGCTGAGGAATTCACACTCTTCTTCCGTCGCACCATTCTGGACCCGGTTGATGAGGGAGTGCTTCTACAGAACGAGACGAGGATGGCACTTTTTTAACGACAGAAGGGAAGCCACCTTCCTCAAATGTAGATACCAGCTGCTGCGCACAATTTTCAAAAAATTATTCCGAAGATAATATGCAAACCAAGCTCCTCTCGGGCACATAGAAACAACTGATGGTGGAATAACCTTAAATTTCCCGTCAGCCTCAACAATAGACAAACAGGCATGGTCCAAGGACAGTGGCAACAAATATGCTTCCAAAAGCCTGTTCTCCAAGAATAAAAACTAGGTGCACACTTGCATCCAGTTTCACTAAAGAATGCATGTGCTGGGCAACAACCAAACACAATACAGTGAATGCTTCGTGCACTCAAGTAAAATCAACAGCCCACCTTCTTTAATGAGCTAGAGTAGTCGATGATGATCTTGACCAAGACACTAGTTTCCGAGAAGTCCTTCTCCATGTAAGGTTCGTCACCACATAGTACCCTCACGGCAAGTCCGGGGCCTGAAAGAACAGCAGACAGCCACCCATAAACACGTGTTCAAAGCTAACAACAAACAATGAAATGTAGGAAAGTACCGTGTTTACTCGCATAATAGGCGCACCCGAACTTGGCACTGTGATCAATACTGTATTTACATCAGTACTGTATTTACACAATTGCAAGCCGACGCCTCGCCGCCCCCCTCGGCCACGTCGAATTTCCGACCTGCCGCGCGCGCGCCGTGTTCGAGAGCAAACTCCCAGCCGTGTGGCTACTAAGGTGCTTGCCCATCGAGCTAAAACAGCAACACTCAGCAGCAAAGCCACAACCGCAATGAACTAACGCGCTACCGCACATCCCGGCACTTGACAGCATGCTTGAAAGCCACAAAAAAACTGGAACTGGTGATGCTGATGGCGATATGGATAGTAAAAGCTCGCGGCGGAGGAAAACGTTGATGATGATGATGAGCTGGGCCTCGGGCGCCCTTCTTGGGCGGCGTCTGGAAGCTCCTGTGCGTGTGTGTGGCCTCCGCGATTAAGCGCACGTTGCGCGCAGCCAGAGTTGATTGCGGAGGCCTCGGCGCATGCATTTCGAAGGCTATTCCCGCGTGGGTCGTGGAAAGTTTCGGTGCGGCCTTTACATTAATATTTCCTTCGGGAAAACGGGGGTGCGGTCCGCAAACGAGTGCGTTTGTGCGGTATGTTCAATTTTGAGAGTCGAAAAATTTCCGGAAATTTTACCCCACGTAATAGGCGCACCCCGAACTTTGAGCCGGATTTTCTGGAAAAAAAAAAGTGCGCCTATTATGCGAGTAAATACGGTAATACTTCTTAACAAGTAACACAGAGTTTTATAACCCCTCTGCTTCCTCAAATTCCTCACTTTTTTGGAACGCGGTTTCTTATGATCACGGATGCTAAAGAAAATGCGCTTAGTGTCATGTAAGTATGACATCAGCCCTGCAGTTAATCGGGGGTTCCAAAGCAACTTGCACAGCTTAGACACAACATACAAGAAAAATACTGCAATACAGTCAAGTCTTGATAATTAGAGCTCAAAACGGACAGAAAATTTTGTAATTACGCATAGCTCAAACTAAGGGGAGGCTGTTTGGCATGCTTGTAGCTGACTGATCAGGAGTGCCAGTTTAAACAAACCGCCTGCTCAAATTAGGGAAGTTCAAACTAAAGAGAGCCCACGCTACTAAAGTCTTTACTAAAGTTTTCATGTCAGAAATAGAACTAAAAAAATCTTGCTCGAATGCAGACTTGTTTGAACACAACTTCCCACATACAAAATGGGCTCTGATTTAATTTCAATTTGCTTATTTGGAACCACTGGAACCACTAGTTTATTTGAAATGAGGCTTCACTCCCATCAATGTAAAGTGGATTAAAGGGCCCCTTTTCACACAAACTCTGAGCAATTCAAAGAAATTTTCAGTTGCCTATGGAGGAGGAGGTAGAAGAGGAAAGGCAGGGATGTTAACTGGAAGAATTGGTTTACTGGGGTTTAGCGTCCCAAAGCGACTCAGGCTATGAGGGACGCCGTAGTCAAGCGTTCCGGAAATTTCGACCACCTGGGGTTCTTTAACGTGCACTGACATCGCACAGTACACGGGCCTCTAGAATTTCGCCTTCATCGAAAATCAGCCGCCGCAGCCGGGATCGAACCCGCATCTTTCGGGTCAGCTGCCGAGCGCCGTAACCACTGAGCCACCGCGGTGGTGCTTAACTGGAAGGATAATCGGTACACACAGGGAAAGGGGTGAGGGGATAAAAAATGAAAGAGAAAGGAAAGTAGCAGAAAATTGAAGTCACTATGAGTTCAAATTACGGATAGCAAGCTGTACTCTTTCATGCTACCATCAAAGGAAAACTGGTATGTTTACTAAAACTGTCCTTGACAAAAGTGCCCATGCAAAAGCACAAGAACACACAAAGCAGCCTCAGATCTGCACAACCCTTACGTTGTCCACTATACACACCCAACCCAGAAGACTCACCGGGGAAGGGGTGCCTCTGGACGAGTTCGGAAGCAAGACCCAGGTCCCGACCCAGGGCACGCACCTCGTCCTTGTGGAAGTCCTTGAGGGGCTCGACCACACGGCCACGTGCCCGTAGCTGCCGCACCAAGTCGGTGTCGTTGTGGTGAGTCTTGATGGCATCCGCCTGCCCACTGGCCAGGTGCGAGGCACTCTCAATCAGGTCGGGCCTCAGAGTGCCCTGGCCCAGGAACACGTCATCGGGGTTCAGCTGCAGCTCGGCTATGACCTCGTTGGCCACCTGGATGGACGAACCAGTATAGGCAGACAGTCAGGCATGCGAAAACAGCAGCAAACTCTCAAGTATCGACCTGTTCGATACGTGGAAAAAGTGGTAGGCACAAAATGATACGCCGATATGAAAAAAAAACAATAACTAAAACAATCTTACAAATCAACTTTAGTCGGAAGTATGATCAGCCTGCGACGTTCGTCTGTCCATGAATTTTTCGCGCATACCTAACATCAAGTATTCAACTCGTAGAAACAGCGTGAAAAAAAAAACAAGGCCGAAGGAAAGGCCCATTGAAAGACAAGACCAGCATTTGGTCTTCTTTGTAAATGTGCCTTTCCGTTGTCCTCATTTTTGCATGCTGTTTCTAAAAGTTTCAACTAGAAACAACTAGCTGAAACCAAAATTTTGATCAAATATTTCCCCCCCCCAAAAAATGGCACCAGTTACCCATGCCTTGTCTCATTACTATCTGCCTTTACATTAACACTTCTTAACATAACTGAATTCTGAAAGCACAGGTGAAGACAAGGGACGACAGGAGAAGTGCCATTTGCAACTAGGTTTATTCACGAACATTTTCAATGAGCAATCCGCCTGCGCAGTTACAGGCAGGATGCCTACTGTGCTTTCAAAATTTGGTGTGCTGTATCGACTAGCCCAAGAACAGCTCTGTTAATTCTTAACATAGCCTTCTTATTATAAACTCGTACCTGCTGGTGCTATGTAAACTTGTTTAATGCACAGCTGGCCAAAGCTTCAGCTGGCATGCGTGACGGCCGCTTTTTCTGTGCTCCAGCGCTTTGGGACGAACCAAACTTGCAGAAAGCTCAATACTATTAAGCAGGGGCATAGTAAGCACGTGCTTAAATTTTACATTTTCGCAAGTTTGCTCCGCCATAAGCTACAGGACCACAGAAAACATGGCCGTCACGCACTCCAGCTAAAGATTTGGCCAGCTGTGCTAGTGAGCCAGTGCTGAAGTAACAGACTAGGGCAGCTGTTTTCCCCAAATTTAACGGATCTTGCCAAATGCATGACAGAATGCAGACTGTTGTAGCCCATAAAAAGCAGGCCAACACCAAACATGGTGGTGCTCACTCACAAAGTGGAACTCCCACACTCATTCCTTCGCACTCCATAGGGTTGGTCCATTCCTGCCCGCATGAAGGTGTCCCCAATGATCTTGTGCTTCTTGCCAAATGAATGACAGAATGCATACTGTTGTGGCTCGTAAAAAGCAGGCCAACACTAAACATGGCCAACTGGGTGCTCACTCATCATAAAGTGGAACTTCTACACTCATTCCTTCACACTCCACAGGGTTGGCCCATTCCTGCCAATGATGCAGCAACGCACCCGCATGAAGGTGTCCCCGATGATCTTGCGCTTCTCCTCGGGGTGCGCAGTCTGGCAGAGCATCTTGGTGGTGCGCTTGCGCTGGGGGTCCTTGGGGTCGATGGGCACCGTGGTGGTGCCATTGTAGAACTGGTGGGAGGCATCCACCACCCGTAGCCGCAGGCCCAGGTGCTTCAGGGACTGCTCCACCTGGGTAGTATTGCAAGGGACACAGAGTAATTATAGCGGCCACCAACACTTGGGCATACCGATGATTTCTCGTGCAGCACTCTTAACTGTCGGGAGTATGACCGTGGGAGGACACAACACGTTCACCCTTTTAAGTGGCCTTCTCACGAATACCCATCTCGAAGGAATTAAGGCACCAATGAATTTGAAACTTTTTAGCCTGGATAAGCAAACAAGCAATGTGGCGCAGTTGCACATATTTTCCTCCAGCATGCTTTCTTTGTACTCAGCCAGGTGAGCTGCTAACAGACAGTTCTTTCAAGCATGCAACACTGCGACCATTACCCTGTATGGCATCAGACAGAAACAAGATATATCAGCCACAAGAAGGACTGCAAGAAAATTCACTGTGTGACAATACACTGATGCAATATATTGCTGAAGCCACCATACAACATCGACCACTTCCCATCTTCACTGCACTTGGAAGCATGTCAGGTGTCAAACCCGAGACCAGCAAAGCGAACTCTTCCATTAGAGCACATGCATTCCAGAGGTGTGACGTCTCTGCATACCACACTAGTACAACAGTGTGAGTCACCTCACATTCAACCCAAGACCACATTAAGATGTGCACATCCACTGTATGTGTACAATCTAGATCGTGAGATCTTAAATGCAGAGGCATAGCATCCTGATAAGCCCATAAAGCATGCAGCAGCTTACTAGCTACCAATGGTCCCAATTCAACAAACAAAGCGTCCTATTAGAAGCAGTCTACGACCAACATTAACTCCAAATCATCACAACTATCTCTTGCCTGGGCCACAATCGACTGCAGCCTTCAACTGATAGTTCCTACAGCAGGAAAGTGGGCCCTTGTAGACCGAGCACACTCATGACTTTCAAGTGCAAATGATCCAACACAAATACACCTCAACCGATGTGATTGCATAAGCAGTAAAGACGTTCAAGCAAGCCTCCACAAAAGAACAGCAATCGTGAGAGTGGCACAAGAGTGTGCAGTAAAGGCTGACTTTACAGGGGGGCATGAGTAGCACACAGTTCAACAAGCTGCAAACACAAATCCAACACAGATGTACATAGACAAGCTAACCAGAAACAGCAAATGTGACAACAAAAAATTTCCACTGCTGCTATAGAGCTACAAAAATACCATGTGATAACAATGTATATAAGGGGCAAGTCGTGTAAACAAGTGAGCCTGGATACACAGGACACGCATGAAGTGAACCAAGGGGTGTTGCGCCTACTGCACCATTCCTACAATCTGTGCACAAGCGCCTTCTACTTTTGCAAGACTTTTATATTATGCATTGCATAAGTTGCTTTGCATGGTCTCATAGCCACGCAGAGCCACAGGTAATTCTGGCTATCATTCCATCATTTCAGGGTAAGCTGTTAGTGAATATAAACCAATCCCATACTTCTAAACTACATTTTCAAGGAGACGTTACAACTGTTCAATGTATCAATTCAAAATACCAAGGTTTAAGGAAAGCAAGGTTGGCTATAAGGACAATTCTGAACAAAACAACCACCTTTCCTATTTATTTCATGTTGTCACCATTGCCAATTGCCCTGGTCCCGGAATTGCAGTATGGATTGGCATTTTATAATCAGTTCTTCACAATTTGCATCAAATGAGCGAACAATGTTACTGCAAAACACCCAACCATGAACAGACAACCCAAACTCAGTAATTAGTCTCAAACAGTTAGTTATATTGATTTTAATGGCGCAAAAGCAACTGAGGCTATGATGCGCCAAACACAAGGTTGGAGGTTTTGTTAAAGGTGAAGCTTTTTATACTTAGAGTTTGTTTAAAACGCTGGCTTCCTCGAGAAACCTAAAAATACATGAGATGTCAACCAGTGCACGATCGCCTAAAAGTAGCATGGGGTGTAATGGAAGTCTTTCCCTATAAAATGTTGTAAAATATTTCTTTCTTAGTTCTTCTAGTTTGACACATGAAATTAAAATGTGGTTCACTGTGAGTTCAGCACCACACATTTCACAGAGAGGTGTGTTTTGTTTGGTTAGCAGAAAGTTGTGCGTGAGGTGGGTGTGTCCAATGCGGAGCCG
This sequence comes from Amblyomma mixtum, assembly GCF_055824585.1. Taxonomy (NCBI): domain Eukaryota; kingdom Metazoa; phylum Arthropoda; class Arachnida; order Ixodida; family Ixodidae; genus Amblyomma; species Amblyomma mixtum. Next base: position 241,844,093 of record NC_143013.1, read on the forward strand.
ACATAAAATAACTTCGGTAAAACGTTCTTGATGCCTACATGATTGCCATTCCCCTAAAATGGGCTTAACAGAATGTAATTTGTTGTTTGCGTGCTCTTCCCATGCTGCCTGCCACTTTTTTTTGAGTTTACTGTATATAAATTTTAAACAATCCCTGTGCGGTATGTTCACTTGCTTAATTTGGCTATTCCGGGCTTGTGCAGCGCATACATCTGCTTTCTCATTACCTAAAATTCCAACATGGCTAGGAACCCAGCAGAATTTAATGTTATGCTTTTGTTTTGTGATTTTAACTATGCTATGTATGATGTTTCCTATTATAGGTTCAGCTGCATTTCTGGAGTGCAGTGCTTTAAGCATACTCAGGGAATCGGTGTAAATGATGCTATTTTTGATATTCTCTCTTACTATTTTTTCTACAGCTACAAAGATGGCATAACACTCAGCAGTAAAAACCGATGCGCATTCTGGTAGTCGCATTATCTGTTTATTTTTTCCCTGGATTACTGCACTTCCAACGTGACTTTCTGTTTTTGAGCCATCGGTATAAAATTCAATGTAGGTGTCATACTTTTCTTGTAGTGCAAAGAATTCCTGTAATATGTACTCATGTGGCGTTTGCTTTTTATCTAAATGTGTCATTGTGAAGTCACATACTGAAGGCAGGCTGTACCATGGTGGCAAACATTCATTCCTTTGTGCAATATTTGGTAGGGCATCTAGCACTGTTAGCTCTTCGCATTTATCTTCAAAGCGCAGTAGTAATGGTCTGATAGAGTGTGGTTTGTTGATGAATAATCTTTTAGATGGGCACTTGGTGACAATTGGATGGCAGAGATGTTTCGGAAGAGAACGGATTTTTAAGACATATGAGCATGTAAGGGCAATTCTTCGATCCTCAAGAGCGGCTTCATTAGTTCCAACGTAAAGGCTAACTACTGGTGATGTTCTGTATGCTCCAGATGATAGGCGCAGACCAAGGTTATGAATGGGGTCTAATCTTTTTAAGTAGGATGCTCTTGCCGAACCATATACTATGCACCCGTAGTCCAGCTTGGAGCGAACCAGAGAGCGATATATTTGTAAAAGGCTTGCTCTATCGGACCCCCACCGCTTCCGTGAGAGAACTTTTAAGATATTGAGGGCTTGAGAAGCTTTCTTTTTAAGGTTGTTAATGTGTGGTAGAAATGTGAGTTTCTTGTCGAAAGTTAGGCCTAAAAATTTGTGTTCTTGTTTAATTGGTAGCATAGTGTGATTCAGGTATAGATTAGGATCGACCTGTAGGCCTCGTCGCAATGAAAAAAGAACAGCTACTGTTTTTTGAGGAGAAAATTTAAACCCATTTCTGTCTGCCCAAGCACCTAGTTTATTTAGTGTGATTTGTATTTGTCTCTCACAGGTTGATATGCTAGAGGACGTGCATGCTATTTGTAGGTCGTCTACATAAACTGAATACATTATGGACTTGGGTATTACTTTAGCTAAGGAATTCATTTTTACTATGAAGAGTGTCGTGCTTAGAATGCACCCCTGGGGTACGCCGTTCTCTTGGGTGAAAGTCATGGAGAGAGTTGCTCCTAGGCGGACTCGGAATGTGCGGTTAGCCAGGAAGTCGTTCAAGCAGTTCAACATCCTGCCGCGGATACCTAGCTCTGCTAGGTCACGGAGGATGCCGAACTTCCACGTAGTATCGTAGGCCTTCTCCAAGTCGAAGAAGACCCCAATACAGTGCTGCCTGTGGATGAACGCCTCCCGGATGGTGTTTTCTAGGCGGACAAGATGATCTGTGGTGGAGCATGTATTCTTAAACCCACATTGGTGTTTATCTAGTAGTTGCCGAGATTCAAGTACGAAGGTTAGTCTAATGTTTATTACACTTTCGAAAGATTTAGCAATGCAGCTGGTGAGGGCTATTGGTCTGTAACTGCTAGGACTTGTTGGTGGTTTTCCGGGTTTGAGAAAAGGTATTATGACTGCTTTTTTCCACTCGTCAGGTATATTTCCAGTTATCCAGATTTTATTAAAGAATTTTAACAGTGCCTCTACAGCAGCCTCGGAGAGATGTGCAAGCATAGCGTAATGCACGTTGTCTGGTCCTGGTGCTGTCTTTTTTCCAGAAGATAATACTTTATTTAATTCTTGTAGTGTGAGAGGCTGGTTATAATCCTCATGTACACCTGCTCCAGATGGAAATTTTTGTTTTTCAGCTATTGATTTGTGTTTCTGAAATGTGTTTGTGTAGTTGGATGAGCTTGAGATCTCAGCAAAATGCTCGCCCAGTATGTTGGCCTGTTCTTCTAAAGATGTTTGTGTCCCGGGTGCTGTCAAGAGAGGAAGTGTGAAAGGGGTATGGTCACCAGTAAATTTACGAACTTTTTCCCACATTTTCTTTGATGTTATTGAACTATTTATTGAGGAGACATATTTCTGCCAAGAGGTTTTCTCTGCACTTCTTCGCACATACCGCGCTCTGGCTTTTGCCTTCTTAAAGGTAAGTAAGTTCTCTGCAGTGGGATATCGACGCAGAGCGCTCCAGGCTTTGTTTTGTTGTTTTTTTGCTAATGTGCATTCTTTTGTCCACCACGCTTTATGTTTCTTTTGTGCAAGTCCTGTTGTTTGTGGTATAGCGAGTGTTGCAGCCGATATTATGCATTCAGTAAACTTCTCATTAATTTCATCTGTGCTAAGGTCGTCACAAAATTCCTTTTCCAGAGTGGCACTTTTTGTAAAAAGTGACCAGTCGGCGAGCTGAATTTTCCAGCGCCGTGGCCTTGTGGGGATGATTGGAGTAGACGATGAGAGCCTGATGACGGTAGGTAAGTGATCGCTGCCCATGGGGTCATTTAAAACATCCCATTTAAAATCGTTAAAAAGTAATGGTGATGCGAAAGCTAAATCGAGAGAGCTCATTTTTGCTGTGCTTGGACAGCAATATGTGGCTTTTCCCGTATTTAAAAGACAGACATTATTCGAAAGTATAAAATCTTCGATTGTTTGGCCTCTAGAGTCACAGCGTTCGCTTCCCCAAAACGGAGAGTGAGCGTTAAAATCGCCAACTACCAGAAATGGCTCCGGCAGTTCATCGATCAGGCTTTCTAGATCTTGGCATGTTAATGCGATGTGTGGGGGAAGATATACAGAACATATTGTAATGGTTTTGTAGCTGATGACGCTAACCGCAACCGCCTCAAGTTTTGTTTTCAGTTTGATTTCTTGAGCCGGGACGCCGCTTTGGATGATGATTGCGACGCCTCCCGACAGTCTATTTGCATGTTCGCGATCACGCCTAAAAGTTGTATAATGTTTTAAGATATTTGAATGTTGTGGACCAAGATTGGTCTCCTGGAGACATAGGGCTAGAGGCATCACTGACCCTAGAATATGAGTTATATCACTGTAGTTCCTCAACATTCCTCTACAGTTCCATTGTATTATGAAAGCCATCTTAGTTTTGTGTTTGTACTGATTGAAAAAACTAGATCAAGTTGTTTATGGCCCCGTGACTCGGGGCCTGTCTCTTTTTGACCGATCCAGGGAGCTCCGCCGACCATCCGACGTGGACGGCGAGGGGCTGCCCGGGGTCGTGTCCATCGCCTCTGCGGAGGCACTGGACGACCGTGCAGGAGGCACATTGATTTTCGAATTTGACCTCGACCTGTGGACAGAGGTCTTTGGGCCCGCCGACCCGGGGGTCTGCGTCCCCTCCTTTGGGGTAGGCGGAGTAGCGTGAGCTACTCCACCAGACGGCGCGGATGGCCCCGCCACAGGCTCACTACGTGTGGCCTGGACAGGTGCCGAAGCCTGGTGTGGTGCGCCGCGCCCACGCACCACATCGGCGAAGTTTGTTTTTGCAGTGAAGGTGAATTTATTTGTTTGAGAGTATTGCCTTCTTGCTTCTTTGAAAGAAATGTTTTGTGTAGTCTTGAGAGTAATGATTTCTTTCTCTTTTTTCCAGGACGGACAAGCCCTGGAGTAGGCAGCATGGTCGCCATCACAGTTTGCACACCGTAGGTTAGCAACACATTCTTCGGATTGGTGGTCCTTCGAAGAGCATTTTGCGCAAGTTTTGCGGCCGCGACAACTCTGGGAGCCGTGGCCAAATCTCTGGCAGTTGAAACATCTGCGTGGGTTGGGAATATACGGTCTTACATTTATTTTCAGGTAGCCTACTTCAATGGATTCGGGTAATGTGCTCATGTTGAATGTCAAGATCATGTTGAATGTCAATTAGTCTCAAACAAGAGATCTCATAAAAACTATTTTCAAGACTAGCCTCACAAAGAAACGAACGTTTCTATGAACACATCGCGCTGCCCTTCTTTAAAGAACTTAAGTCTTTGCTCTGACACCTGCAACAAGCACCTCTGTACATAATTCTGGTTCTCATATATATGAAGTATTTAAGAGACACCATTCACCTATCATAGGTACATTGGTGCTTTACCAACCCCATGAAAATGCAACATGCAGACTTCGCTCCACACCGTGCTGCAAGTCTAGGTTTGTCCTCCACCAAGAAAATTGGTTTGGTTTGGTTTATGGGGGTTTAACGTCCCAAAGCGACTGAGGCTATGAGGGACGCCGTAGTGGAGGGCTCCGGAAATTTCGACCACCTGGGGTTCTTTACCGTGCACTGACATCGCACAGCACATGGGCCTCTAGAATTTGGCCTCCATCGAAATTCCACTACCGCGGCCAGAATCGAGCCAGAGTCCTTCGGGTCAGCAGCCGAGCACCATAACCACTGAGCCACCGCACTGGGTCCACCAAGAAAAGTAATCATACAGCGTATATGTGTCCACTTTTGTCAGTCAGGGCCAACGTATAAGTGCGCATCCACCCACCCACCTGCATGCTCTCGTCCTTGCGCATGAAGCCGTTGTCTATGTGCAGCGCAATCACCTGGTCCTCCCGGAGGGACTTGTGCAGGAGGGCAGCACAGACGGTCGAGTCCACGCCCCCACTCACCAACATCTGCAACACCAGGGACAAGGCCAGAGGTCAGCCACGTACGTCTGCACGGATTCTCGTTCAACACAGGGGGACAAAGCAGCAACGAGACATGTGCGCAGCAGTTGTTTCACAAGCACGAAATAAAGTTAAGCGTGTTACGAGGAAAACCCAATTCACATTTGTATGCCCAGCTGTGCAATTTATCTCCAAAGCTGAACTTCAGTCCACTTCAATTAGCATAAGTGAAAGAGGGATCTTCAGCGGCTTCTGTTTTCTACCACTTGGGGTCTCTAGTTATGTATGCTGCAGTGTAAAGCTTACAGTAGAGCATCAACTCTACTCACTTTATATTGAAACAAGAGAGAAAAAAAAAGAAAGACGCCTACTCACTGCATCGGAAAAAAAAAACAAGAATGGCAGGTGATTTGCATAGGTGATCAAAAGCAAATTAGGTGCGCTATTAATTCGGTTTTCACTTCTGTTCCGGCTCAAGGCTTGGTTTTCAAGGTCAAGCAGGTCAGATACAAAGATCGGCGAAACTGGACTTAAAACAACAGCTTAAGGGTCGGATGCGGTATCATTAAAGGGTTATTGCCCATGCAAGCAGAATTGGTCATTCCCTACTTTCTCTACAGACAGACAAACATTGGTCAAATCTGACATTGGGGGTTTTAGAGCTATTGCACCAAAAACAACTAAGCAAGCAAATACCATGATGCACGAAATCCCAGGCTTATTTAAGAAGTAGCACCGCAACTATGGTAACTTTATTCCACACACCATGAATACAACACAGCAGCTGGATTCACAAGTGACAAGTACCCAGATGGGTCACATTACATGGCCCATGGTACCCTTCCCACCCTGCCTTTCTGCAATGGCGTCATACACCCTGCCTCTACCACAGAACGAGAGCAGCCACACCCACCAGCACTTTGCTCTGTCCGACGGTGCGCCGGATGTACTCAATGCACTCCAGCTCCCGGCTCTGGAGGGTGAAGTTGCCCGAGAGGCCCGCAATGTCGTACAGGAAGTTGGAGAACATGGCCTTGCCCTTGGGGGTCAGGTCCACCTCCGGGTGGAACTGGACACCGTACACCTTCATCTTGTCATTGGCCAACGCTGTGTGCACACAAGGAGAAAGAGAGAGGAACAAAGCAAATCAAGCTACTGCCAAAGTCCCCGGATTTCAACTTGTAGACTTCTCAATCTAACAAACCAATGAGATCAATTGCCCTGAAACACTCCCAAGCTGATCAGCTTTGATGAACTTATAAAATGCTGGGATGAGCTCTGGCACAAACTGCTACCAGAATTTTAAGTACACAATGGTTATACAGTACAGAGCAAAAAAAAAAAAAAAGGTTGTGCTTTCCTCTCTATTTGCATACTTTTCGGCCCTTTCAATGCAAATTCTAGCAAAGAACACAAGGCCTGTTTACTATATGCAATGTACTGTGCAGATGTCTGTACGTGGCACTGAAGTGCACCAGAAAACAGCTATTTACTGCCTTTGTAGCAATGCGTTCAGTTACACAACATGCAACAGCAGCAAAAAAAGATAAACCGTTGTGCACCAACAGGAAACAAATGTGAAAAAAATGCGGCAACTTGGCAACTAGTAACGGGAAATGCATTTTAACTGCTTTTAGCTTGGCTATAAGCCGGAAAGATGCACTTTATGGTGACTACTATTGTAGCATCCCGGTGCATGTCTGCAAAGTCTTGTAACATCAGAGATTGCAAGAGATGCTACGACAATGTTGCTACGACAGAGATGCTACGACAATGAAATGATGTTACTAAATAAACTTGAGAGGAAAAAAAATAAAACTGGTTTAGCTGGTTTGGTTTATGGGGGGTTTAACGTCCCGAAGCGGCTCAGGCTACAAGGGACGCCGTAGTGGAGGGCTCCGGAAATTTCGACCACCTGGGATTCTTTAACATGCACTGACATCGCACAGTACACGGGCCTCTGGAATTTCGCCTCCATCAAAATTCAAGCGCCGCGGCCGGGATCGAACCCAATGAAACAGTGCCTCGTCGTTGAAAAAAAAAAAAAAAGACTTATTGATTAATATTTCACCATTGTATCAACTCAAAATTCACTTTGCCCATAAGATATACGAGTGACTATGAAAGACATTCAAGTGCAACTCTGAATTAACCTTGACTGCCTGCAGTTTCTTTCCGCATAA